>NW_013952847.1:350249-357375 GCF_001266775.1 Austrofundulus limnaeus | reverse complement strand
GCCCCGCCCCCAGTGACCGTCCAAGCCCCAAGCCCACCCACAGCCCAGGACTTCACCCGGCGGTGTGCCCTTCTTCAGGACCCCCTCCCCAAATGGCAGTCAGGGAACGGGATGGGAATAAAGACCCTGACACCCACATTTCTGCAAAAGTGCTAATTTTATGCTAAAGTGCTGCTCAGGATGGGAGACTGAAGAAGTAAATATTCAACACAAACTGTTGGCTTTCTTAAATTGTTTCTTTTTTTCCCCCTTTTCTTTTCTTTTGTTCAGTCCCCTGAGAGGTTTGTTGTGACTTGGGGCTATATAAATAAACTGAATATAATTTTTATTTATGTAAGGTGTTTAAATAAATTTTTTAATTTTTTTTGTTATTTCCAGTGAAAAGTTCTGAAATACTGTTTTTTATTACTATTTTAAACCAGGTTGAGCAGGAGATCTCTTTGGTCCAAAGCAAGATGTCCGACCTCGAGTCTGTGCTGCAACAGAAAGACATTGAGCTGAAGGCCTCAGAGACTCAGAGGACAATCTTGGAGCAGGACCTGGCGACTTACATCACTGAATGCAGCGTAAGTTGTTCTGTAGTCAAACAAAATCTAAAAACCCACAGGATACCATGAATTATTCATGATACGCATGTGAAACACTGGAAGAAGAGCTCTGAACAGTTTAATAGAAATCAAAATGACGACAAAGTGAATTTGTTTCAGAATTTATTAAACTTATAACTGCATGTTTCATTGTTTACACGTTTTGCATCATCCTGTATGAAGCAAATCTTGATTTCAGAGTCTTAAGCGCAGTTTAGAACAAGCCCGTATGGAAGTGACACAGGAGGACGATAAAGCCCTGCAGCTCCTCCACGACATCCGGGAGCAGAGCAACAAACTTCAAGAGATCAAAGAACAGGTAGGACAGCATCTGTTACCATTAATAGGCCCTAACTTTGAAAATCTTTATTCCTGATGCCAAAAAAAAGAAACAGCAACAACAACAACAACAATCTGCTGGCTTTCTCAAGGCCCCAKCAAACTATAATGTTTTAGACAAATTATGTCTAATTACTAATAAAAGTTCTATAGTTGATCACTTTGTTAGCAATAGTATCTTCATGCCTAAGAGAGGTTTCCAGATTGATTTTTTTAAATCCATTTTTAATGTAGTAAATGTCTTTCAAATTTTCACAAGTTGGCATAAGTTGTCTAAAACATTAGTGTGACAGGGCCTTTAGATAATTTTCCCTWTTTGGCATGTTTTAATGTATATTATATTTTCTTACAGTACCCTGAGATGACTTTTGGTGTGAATTTGCAACATACTGTATTTGAATGGTTTTAGGACTCAAAAGCCCGGCAGAGAGAGAGAGGGATGGGGACTGGTGATGATGATGAATCCAACACAGATCAGCAAAGAATGACCTGTCAATGGTTTCTCTGAGTGAGAGGAGAAAAGTCCAAAGGAAATCCATAGGCGATAGGGGAAGCATGGTGAAAGAAACAGCCCTGGGTTCATTAACGTGGAGTCCACTGGCAGAGGGACAGAAATCAGCAGTTAGAGAGGGGTCAGGAATCAGACGGTCAAATCCATCCAAGATCACAAAAACCAGACAGGGGACAGGCGAAGAGCAGAGGATCAGGAGGCAGAGAACAAGTTTGAGCTCACAGTGGCATGGCTTGAAGACATGCTTGATTTTATCTGCAGAAAAGCTTCAGATAATCCAGCACCTGTGCTGTGTTTGGAAGGAGCTTAAATACTGAAGAGCACAGGTGAGATATCAGACAGGCACAGGTGAGTGGTTAAGTGATCAGTCCATGGGTCAGCAGAGGTATGGAAGTCCAGGCATGACATGACAAAATAATCCAAAACACATGAATCATGATATACAGTATATGAATAAACTAAGCTAAATGTAATTTGAACTAAAGAAATTGCATTTCCTTTGAAAGTGCTAGGGTGAATGCTTCTTGCTGGAAACAGAAGCTTAAGGAAAGCTGAAAATGTTTAATAGCAAAACAATTAATGCAAGTGCAATTTGAAAAGCTGAAAGCAGCAAAAAAAAGCAGAAATTAGCAGAAGAAAAATAGAAAGGAGTAGAATTATAGCTGAATTAGCAGAACAAAGCTAAAATTAGCATATAAATAAGCTAAAGGTTGCAGACACAAGTTGAAATTACCACCCAGATAGTGAAAGTGTTGAAAAAAGTTTAAAATTAGCAGGGAAAAAAAACCCCATAGAATTACAAAAAAAGTGATACTTTGTAGTAAAATAGATAAAAATGCTGAAATTTTCATTAAAACAGCTAAAAAGTAGCTGGGAATTCTTTATTAGCATGAGGAAACATGAGGAGCACAGGTTTGTTGAATTTAGCAAAAATAAGTTGTAATAGCTATAAAAATGTTTTAGGTTAAAAAAGCTAACTTTAGCTAAAACAGATGAACATTAGCAAAATTTTCAGTAAATAGCATAAAGAATCTGTAAGAAGCATAAATAACACAAAATAGACGAAAAAAGCTCAAAAAAGTAGAAAATAGCAGAGAAATAGCAGAAAGAAGCAGAATTTTAGCTGAAATAGCAGAAAAAGCTAAAAATAGCAAAGAAGTAGCTAAAATTAGCTTAAGGAAGTTCAAAAGAGCATAATCAGAACAAAATGAGTAAGGYAAAGATTTTGAAACATTTTGAAAGATTTTAAGGATGTTGAAAACAGCTCCATTTATTTTCAAAAAGAAACAAAGTGTTTAAAAAAGGGGAATAGCTGATAAATTAAAAATACCTGAAATACCAAAAGTCATAGCAGCCTCAACATAAATGAGTTGAATGTTTTGATACATGAATTATTGAAATAACACACAAATTTTGGAATGAGTTAGATGCTAATATATTGTCCATCCATCCTTCCATCCATCCATCCATCCATCCATCCATCCATCCATCCATCCATCCATCCATTATTTATACCCGTTTCTTCCTCTCAGGGTCAGGGGGTCACTGGTGCCCATTATCCAGCAGTCAGTTAATAGTGTGAATGCTTCATAGCATTATTAAATCAAATGTGCAAGAGGATTTGGTAATTTAGAATCTCTTGAWATGCAATGAATTAAATAATAAAAATAAGCTTTTTTGGTGGCTGACCATTTCTAAGTTGTAAACTGACTTAAATAAAAGTAAGTTCTGTAGGTGAYGAAGCAGAGATTGTTGAGAGTGTTTTTAAAAGAAGCAGATTAGGACTATGTCATCATGACGGTCAGATGGAACAGGTCAAGTCACTCAGGCTGAGWGTGGGATGTGAGTGTTAGTTAGACATGCACAGGATACAAGATGTTGGTACCCCTCGCTTTGTGTAACGATGCAGTCAGAATAACATTACAAGACACGCTGAAAAGCCTCTTCATGTAAAAACTTCTTACAGTTCTTTTTATATCTTATGAATCATTTATTATGATCCCAGTTTTTTTTATCCTGGAAACAAAAGCCTCTCATTGTTTTTGTAAGTCGGTCATATATTTTCTGTGAAGTACAACTTAATTCAGTGTGAATCTCTCTGGAATTAGTGCATGTCTTTATTTAGACCCCTTTAATTGCTGACACAAATGTAACACGTGTGACATGTATGACCGGTGTGTGTGTGTGTGTGTGTGTGTGTGTGTGTGTGTGTGTGTGTGTGAGGCAGCTGTCATGTTGTGCAACCTCAGCTGATGCAAAACTGATAATTTAATAGAGCTTGAAAAAAATCATCTTGCTATTATATAATAATAAAAAAGGTAATATAAAAGCAACCTGCTTTTCTCAGCCTACACTCGTTTCGAAGCTGTGAATACATTGTGAGCTGGTTGCCATGGCGATGAGAGCCATATACCTACAGAGAGGAGAGCACTGATGCAGTGGGCAGGCTGTTTTGATGCAGCGCTGGAGCCTCGGCTCTTTACCATCGTTTTTGTGTATCATCTTAACAAAAATACTATTTTGTAAAAGAGCGTTACGCTGTGTTTCCCATGATAGCTGCTTATTTGTTCTGAATATTACAGACTTTAGTAGACTTAACTTTATAATTCAGATATACTTTTACCCAATTAGACACTTCAAACTTTTGTTTGATGACACCTAAAAAGATTTAATATRTTTTTACTTTAACTTGTCATGAAATTTGGTAACATCAGTTATATTTCTTATGCTAATGATTTTCAGGGTTGCAATTATTACACCTGGGGAGCGTAAAATGTCTCTCCAGCAAACCCAAATGTTACTACAAATGTTAATTTCAGAAGCAGAATCAGTCATGAGTGCTGTAAATGTCCRTTAAATCCATCAAACTGCACTTACAGGTGCAGAAAGACGAGGTTAAGCAGGTTTTTCATGGAGGATTGGAGGGTTTAGAGCTCAGCTTTTTGTATTAAATCAAAAGAATCAATGAAGTGAGATAATAAAACAAAGACAGGATGATCTAGATGATGTGTTCTTGGTTTGATTTGTGCTCATTGGTAGACCTGATATGTTCTGTTTCTTCTTAAAGATGTTAAATCACAACAGAAGTGGGTTCATTTTATAAGTAGATACTTCAGAGTCCCATGGGGTATGTCTGCCGCAGTTAACAGCAGGTAATCAGAATTTGTTTTAAAAACACGTAGGTTTGGTCACTAAATGGATTTTAAGGACAATTATTATTTTAAACAAACCCAGCCAGCCTTCAGTTCTTTTATTAGACAATTATTTTATGAATTAATTCAGCTGAATCTCACAAAAACCACAGGTCAGACTTTTTTCTTCTGGCTTGGGAAGTTAGAAAACCGTTTTACAGGATTTGTCTCAAAACTTAAGCAATGCGTTCAACTGCCATAACATTATGACCACTGACAGGTGAAGTATGATATATCTGGTTATGGATAGGACATGCATTCTTGTTGTTTTACACTTTTATGTATTAAGACTTTGTGTACAAAAAATAAATTCAGTCATGTCATGATATTTAAGAAAAAAATTCAAAACACATGATTTAGGAGGTTCATTATCAGTCAGGTGCTGCTGATCAGATGTATAAAAGCATGAATTTGTCAGTTTGCTACAGATGTGTGATAACACAGTGACAAGGAGGAAAGACATCAGCAATGATTAGAGAAATAGTTGCTGCAGATCAATCTGGGAAAGGCCAAATGCTATTTTTGAACAATTTGAAGTCCATCGTTCTACACAGAGAAATAACATTCAGAAGTGGAAAAYATTTAGGACAACTGCCAGTCCTACAAGTGGACATCCAAGTAAATTCACCTCAAGGGCAGACCATGTAATACACTCATAGAAATGACAAAAAGCCTCAGACTTCCAGCTTAGACTCTACAAGCCTCAGTTGGCAGGATAGAGATTAAAGTTGAGGGCAGGACAATCAGGATAAGACAGAACAAGTATGGCTTATTTGAATAGTTGTAAGAGAAAACCTCTTCTCTTGGCAGCTTGTCTTTGGTTTGCAAGATGTACGTCAAATTATTTTTAAATGTTATGGTGGCCCTCATAGGGCCAGTTGTAATTAACGTCAATGTTTTGTTTAACTTTGACCTAACAGAAAACATCATGTTCCTCGTTTCATGCCTGAGCCCTACTAACAAACAAAACTGAGCTCTATGTGGTATTTCTTGCATAAAAACAGTGTTCTAACACATCCTCTTGTAAACATTAAAAAGTACTAGGTGTACGATTAACTAAGCAAAACAAATAATACAAAAAAATGTAAAAATAAGAGTAAAAGTAAAAGTTTTACTCACTGTTGAGTTGTGGTAAATCTTGAATTCTGAACTCTACCATTTTCCCACAGGAAACTCCCATGCATATTCGACGTGCATTTTGGGAGATGTAGTTTAAGGTCAATGCTGACTTTTCAGTAGYTTATTTTGAGACAATACTACAGGACTATTCTAATAAAATGCCTCAGAGGGTCAAAGTTTAAAATGCAATTCAGTTAAGGGAGATTTGTGATGGCAGATAAACAGCTATGGCAAATTCAGAACACTCAGAAAGTAACATTTTACCGGTAACCACCTAACCCTAACCTGTAACCACCTAACACTAACCTGTAACCACTTAACAGTAACCTGTAACCACCTAACCCTAACCTGTAACCACCTAACACTAACCGGTAACCACTTAACAGTAACCTGTAACCACCTAACCCTAACCTGTAACCACCTAACACTAACATGTAACCACTTAACAGTAACCTGTAACCACCTAACCCTAACCTGTAACCACCAAACACTAAACTGTAACCAATTAACAGTAATCTGTGACTAACCCTATAGGGTTAGGTGGTTGCAGGTGTAACTACTAAACACTAACCTGTAACCAGCAAAYATTAGCCTGTAACCACCTAACCTTAACCTTTAACCACTAAGCCCTAACCTGTAACTTCCTAACACTAACCTGTAGCCACCTAGCCCTAACCTGTAACCACCTAACACTAACTTGTAGCCACCTAGCCCTAACCTGTAACCACCTAACACTAACTTGTAACCACCTAACTCTAACCTGTAACCACCTAACACAAACCTGTAACCACCTAACACTAACCTGTAACCACCTAACTCTAACCTGTAACCATCTAACCTGTAACCACCTAACACTAACTTGTAACCACTTAACACTAACCTGTAACCACCTAACACTAACCTGTAACCACCTAACCTGTAACCACCTAACACTAACCTGTAACTACCTAACACTAACCTGTAACCACCTAACACTAACTTGTAACCACCTAACACTAACCTGTAACCACCTAACACTAACCTGTAACCACCTAACACTGACCTGTAACCACCTAACACTAACCTGTAACCATCTAACCTGTAACCACCTAACCTGTAACCACCTAACACTAACCTGTAACCACCTAATACTAACCTATAACCACCTAACACTAACCTGTAACTACCTAATCCTAACCTGTAACCACCTAGCCCTAACCTGTAACCACCTAGCCCTAACCTGTAACCACCTAACACTAAACTGTAACCACCTAGCCCTAACCTGTAACCACCTAATCCTAATCTGTAACCACCTAGCCCTAACCTGTAACCACCTAATCCTAACCTGTAACCACCTAGCCCTAACCTGTAACCACCTAATCCTAACCTGTAACCACCTA
>NW_013952847.1:345459-347363 GCF_001266775.1 Austrofundulus limnaeus | reverse complement strand
ACCTAACACTAACTTGTAACCACCTAACACTAACCTGTAACCACCTAACCTGTAACCACCTAACACTAACCTGTAACTACCTAGCCCTAACCTGTAACCACCTAACACTAAACTGTAACCACCTAGCCCTAACCTGTAAACACCTAATCCTAACCTGTAACCACCTAGCCCTAACCTGTAACCACCTAATCCTAACCTGTAACCACCTAACACTAACCTGTAACCACCTAACACTAACCTGTAACCACCTAACACTAACCTGTAACCACCTAACCTGTAACCACCTAACACTAACCTGTAACTACCTAACACTAATCTGTAACTCAGTGGTTCCCAACCCTGGTCCTCAAGTACCCCTATCCAGCATGTTTTACTTGTCTCCCTGCTGTTCAGCAGGTCTTCAGAAGATTGGTAATCACTCATTCATTCAAACSAGGTGTGTCAAATCAGGGAAACCTCTAAACATGTAGGAAAGGAGTCCTTGAGGACTAGAGTTGAGAATCACTGCTTTAATACATGTTTTCTGATTTATTATTTACAAAAAAATGGCAAAGAATCAATGGCTTCCAGAGGTAATACTAAAAAACATAAAACTAAGTCAATATTATATTTTGAAAATCTCTCATCAAGCTCAGGGGAGCTCTTGAGGTGTTGGTCAACATTTAAAGCAGTGATTTTTCCTGATACATAAAACCCTAGAATTAAAAAAGGGCAGACTTTTCTTCCTATGACTGTGCTGTATGTGTCTAATTATTCTATCCTTAAAAATGATATGTTAGAAAAAGGAAAAAAATGGACAAGTGTAATTTTGGCAAATGACAGATTGTGCTGATTGGACAGTTCATGCCTTGACAGTATAAATGGTAGCTACTTAAAATTAGGTGGGTAGACTTAATGTATGATTAATCAGTGAATGATAAATCAGTTATCCAGAAATGGTATTTTCTCTTTAGAAACTTCAGCCAAACTGCAAATTTTCTCATCACTCTAACAACTGAAGGAAACTATCAGCCATTTATCTCTTCTTTTATATTTCAGAATAAAATCACTGAGAMGTGCTAGAAAAGGTTGGTTTTTTTGTAACGTTTTACCAGATTTTTCAGCCAAACAGATTTTATTGATGAAGCAAAAATACTTAAAAAAATTAAAACCTTGGATGCACAAATGTTTTGTTYATCAGCAATACAGCAGTTAACACTTCACCATGCATATATTTTATGTGTCACTGAGCACAAAGTCTCAGATGAAAACAATAAATAATATAAATAATGTGAAACTCAACCTGCTTTAAAACAGAAAAAGCAGCAAACATAAACATTCAACATTATTTTAGAGGGTTATTTCCTGATTGGAATAGTTTATACACGAATGTCTTTTAGTCTTCAGTCTTCATCCAACATATTCTGAAAACATCACTTTTCTGAAAATCCTGGCATAAAGATGTTGATGATTTAAACACATGTAAATTTAACATTATTCACAGATGGCCTTCTTTAAATACAGAACAAAACATAGTTGTGCTTTATTTAATGTAGGGTTTCCCAACCTTTTTAGATTTGTGTACCCCCTGAACCATTTTGTCATACCACTAGTATCACCTTCAGTCAAAAGTAATTATGATTCTCCAAAACTATAAAGTACTACAACTGATTTTTAAATGAAAATTATTTATTTAACCCCCTAGAACCTTTATTTCTCAGGCATTTTTCCCAACTTAAATTAAACATAAAGATAAAAGTGTTGCATTGAAAGTGAATAAGTAATTTAATAAATAAACCAGGTAATGGCAGTTGCAGAAAACAGCAGCATCCAAAATTCATTGTATTTGTCCAAAATAGGTCAGAAACTGACCCAAATGAGCAAATTCCATGAGATTCCACATTTTATATTTATATTTATATTTA
>NW_013952847.1:343911-345449 GCF_001266775.1 Austrofundulus limnaeus | reverse complement strand
CTAACCTGTAACCACCTAACACTAACTTGTAACCACCTAACACTAAACTGTAACCACCCAGCCCTAACCTGTAACCACCTAACACTAACTTGTAACAACCTAACATTAACCTGTAACCACCTAATCCTAAAGTGTAACCACCTAACACTAACTTGTAACCACCTAACACTAAACTGTAACCACCCAGCCCTAACCTGTAACCACCTAACACTAACTTGTAACCATCTAACACTAACCTGTAACCACCTAGCCCTAACCTGTAACCACCTAATCCTAAAGTGTAACCACCTAACACTAACCTGTAAACACCTAACACTAACTTGTAACCACCTAACGCTAACTTGTAACCACCTAGCCCTAACCTGTAACCACCTAATCCTAAAGTGTAACCACCTAACACTAACCTGTAAACCCCTAACACTAACATGTAACCACTTAACACTAACATGTAACCACCTAGCCCTAACTGTAACCACCTAACACTAACCTGCAAACACCTAACACTAACTTGTAACCACCTAACACTAACATGTAACCACTTAACACTAACATGTAACCACCTAGCCCTAACTGTAACCACCTAACACTAACCTGCAAACACCTAAGACCAACTTGTAACCACCTAACACTAACATGTAACCACCTAGCCCTAACCTGTAACCACCTAACACTAACCTGTAACCATCTCACAATAGCCTGTAACCACCTAACACTAACCTGTAACCACCTAACACTAACCTGTAACCACCTAACACTAACCTGTAACCACCTAACTTGTAACCACCTAACACTAACCTGTAACCACTTAACACTAACCTGTAACCACCTAAGCTGTAACCGCCTAACACTAACTTGTAACCACTTAACACTAACCTGTAACCATCTCACAATAACCTGTAACCATCTCACAATAACCTGCAACCACCTAACACTAACCTGTAACCATCTCACAATAACCTACAACCACCTAACACTAACCTGTAACCATCTCACAATAACCTGTAACCACCTAACATGTAACCACCTAACACTAACCTGTAACCACCTAACATGTAACCACCTAACACTAACTTGTAACCACCTAACCTGTAGCCACCTAACACTAACTTGTAACCACCTAACACTAACTTGTAACCACCTAACCTGTAACCACCTAACACTCACTTGTAACCACCTAACACTAACTTGTAACCACCTAACCTGTAGCCACCTAACACTAACTTGTAACCACTTATCACTAACCTGTAACCACCTAACACTAACTTGTAACCACCTAACACTAACCTGTAACCACCTAACCTGTAACCACCTAACACTAACTTGTAACCACTTAACACTAACCTGTAACCACCTAACACTAACTTGTAACCACCTAACACTAACCTGTAACCACCTAACCTGTAACCACCTAACACTAACCTGTAACTACCTAGCACTAACCTGTAACCACCTAACACTAACTTGTAACCACCTAACACTAACCTGTAACCACCTAACACTAACCTGTAACTACCTAGCACTAACCTGTAACCACCTAA
>NW_013952847.1:333221-342282 GCF_001266775.1 Austrofundulus limnaeus | reverse complement strand
GGCATCTTTATGTCAAACTACAGTATGATTGCTGAGAGCTGAATGAAATGAAACCTGCTGAACTAAGACTAGAAATTATAAAAAATATATATATATAAAAGTTAAAGTATTAGTTGAAAATGTTTTGCAGGCTAAAGCTACAAAAGGGGAACCTTAATGTGATGTTCTAAAAGTTGTAAATAAAAAAAATCTTAGTACTTAGTACAGCCAAATTGATGAGTAAATTATGCCTTCTAATTTTTATATTGCTTGAAATCACAGTTTCCTCAAATGACTGAGGTGACCAAAGATTAATTAATGATGGGCATGACCCTCTTTTGCCACCTGCTGGCTCCGCCATTACACCTGATGATGGATAAAATTACTCCCTCCATTCGTCAGGATCTATCACCTCCGTTCTTATTCTGTTTCACTCCTACTGTCTGGAATATCTTGCATAAAATCAGTAAGCTTTACTTGCTTTCCCAGATCAATTCCAGTCCAGAAAAATACTAATCCTAAAAGCTACAAACATTTAATATTTAAAATTGTCAGCGACGAGGGACAACAGCGTACAGCTTGTTTCTTGTGGAATTATACTGAGAAGAAGTTAGTTTTTAAAGAGCAGCAAATTTTGATTAGTTTAAAGAAATTATTAAAATAAAGTTAAATATTTTCAAAGGTTTCTAGAAATCCTATAGCTGTCATTTTCTGAACAAATAAACATTTATATATGTTACGGTTAAGCAATATGACACAGCCGTAACCCACTGGCTGAATCTGTTTGAAGCATCAGAGGTTTGTCTCAGACCAACCTGCTCCTGCTGGCCATAAAACTGGACTGTACCAGACCCTGATCCCACATCAAGATGGGCCCAACGTATTGCTAAGCAGGTCAAACTATGCTGTCAAGACCTGTTACGCCCTTCTGCAGCTGTGACCAGTGTGAAAAAAGTAGTCATAAATTGTGCAGTTTCAGCCACCGAGAGAGGACCATACCGTACGTGTTGAAGAAAACAAGTTGGGCTGAAAGAAATAAGAGACTGAAGGGAATTAAATAACCATGACTTTGTGTGTTCTTGAACCTTTATCTTTTTTCATAACTATGGAAAAGCAGTCCGTTTTCTTCTGCTTATCTGGGGTCGAGTCATGGGGGCAGCAGCCTAAGCAGGGTGACCCAGACTTCCCTCTGCCCAGCCACTTGGGTCAGCTCCTCTGGGGGAATCCCAAGGTGTTCCCAGGCCAGCTGAGAAACATAGTCACTCCAGCGTGTCCTGGGTCTTCCTCTGGGCCTCCTCCCAGTGGGACAAGCCTWGAACACCTCATCAGGGAGGCGTCCAGGAGCCACCTCAACTGTCTCCTCTCAATGTGGAGGAGCAGCAGCTCTACTCTGAGTCACTCCTGGATGACTGAGCTTCTCACCCTATCTCTAAGGGAGAGCCCAGACACCCTGCAGAGGAAACTAATTTCAGCCGCTTGTATCTGCGATCTCGTTCTTTTGGTCACTACCCAAAGCTCGTGACCATAGATGAGGGTAGGAACGTAGACCGACTGGAAAATCGAGAGCTTCACTTTCTGGCTCAGCTCTCGCTTCACCACGACAGACCGGTACAGCGCCCGCATCACTGCAGATGCAGCACCARTCCACCTGTCGATCTCCCGCTCCATTCTTCCTTCATTCGTGAACAAGACCCCGAGATATTTAAACTCTATCACTTGGGGCAGGACCTCCTCCCCGACCTGGAAGCAGCGCACTACCATTTTCCGGCTCAAGACCATGGTCTCAGATTTGGAGGCACTGATCCTCATCCCGGCCGCTTCACACTCGGCTGTGAACCGCTCCAGTGAGAGTTGGAGATCACGATCTGATGAAGCCAATAGGACCACATCATCYGCAAAAAGCAGAGACGTGATCCTAAAGTCACCAAAACAGTTTTAACCTTTAACCTTTAATACTTTAACCATAACCATATGAAGTCGTGTAATTTGAGTTTGTACTCTTTGTTTGAAATGTGAAAAGGATTTAATTTTTAAAGTGTAATTATAATAGGAGTTTAGAAAAATCTTCTGCACAACAGAAACCAGAGTTTTTAGCCTTTGGAACATTTTGCCTTTAGACATGGACAGCAGGTTACCCCTCCATGGTCCTTCTGTGGCCCGCAGGTTGTTTTGGCTCAGTGCCAACTGGAGGGTTTAGAGCACCTGCATTTATCTGAGCTAAATTTAGATTTGGGGCTTCTTGTTTGAGGACTCTTGCTGTGGACAACGTTCCTTGAGACACTTGATATTTTTTTGTTGTTGTTTTTGACTTTTAGAGCTCTGACATTGTATGTAATTTTTCTTAAGTGCACAAGACCTTTTTACGTTCTTCTATTCACAGATCTTGCCTGTGTGCCTGGGTGTTCCCTCTGTGAGCTCTTCTTTTGTATGAAGTATAAGAAAATGCACAAGCTGAGATAAAGCTATAAGGTTTTTGAGTTGTCCCTCCTTTTACCTTATAGCCTCAGAGAGGAGTGTGAGGTTTAGGGACGGGTCTTCCTGGAGGTGTTTACTTTGGCAAGAGGTCAGCAGCATCAAAGGGATTATGTGGTCCTTCCTTTGCTAAGTCAGCTGTAAAAAGGCAGCTGCTCTTTGTTCAGGCAGCTTTAAGTCAAACTCATATTTGTCTGCAAATCCTATCTCAATGACAGGATAAGTTACTGGTTGATTTCTGATTAATATTGGATATTGATCAAAGGGGTCTGGGGTTGTTGGGCTTCTTTCTTTTTTAACAACTCTGCATGAATGACAGCCCTTATCTTTACTTCAGTCCTCCTGTTATCTTCCAAGAATTCAGTGTCTTCTTGCTTTGGACTCAGTGTGTCAAACATGCTGTGATGCAGGCGTGCACCTTCACACTGGTTCTTCTCTCAGGCTTTTATGAAGCACAAAGGGATGAAAATATTTGCTTGAAAAATTACCCAAAATAAAACTTCCCAGTGAGAATAAAATCCAGCGTGCTCACAGCTGTCCAATAAGTGCAGGAAGATGATTAAAACACTGTTCATCTTCACATTCCTGATGATTGTTTGCTGCTCGTACATTTTCTTTTCGTCTGTACTCCCTTCAGAGCCTCTCTGCAGGGTTTTCACAGCAGTTAAATCCAGCATTTCATCTTGAAAAGCATCTGTCTCCCACGCTCTGTCATGCGACTGCAGTGTTTATCATTTCCATGCAGAAGTCATGCTCTGTTGCATAAACACAGAGGAGAGATTAAAGGTGGATTCATTTACAGAGACCATTAGTACGACTAGCAAACATTTACAGATTGATTATTTTTTCAAGCACAAAAGCAGAGAAGCACAGAAACCCCACTGACAGAAAAGGTTTGAAGCTGTCACTTTATTGATCCACAAAGAAATGTAYGCTTTATGTGTCTGGATTTATGTGCCTGTGGAAAATCAAATCTCATTTATGACTACTAGAGCTTAAACAGTCAGTATAGATTAGTATGTGGGGCAGAATGTGAGAGCCATCTATGGTGGTTTCATATGATTTTTGGTTTAAAACTCTGAATACATGATAAATAAATTAAAATAATTAAAAATGGCTCCACAGCACAACTTCTTACTGTTTTCGTGTGATTTAGGTGTTAGGAATCATCGCACTCTCTCCATACTAGATTTACTTTATGAACTGATAGTTTTAAATCAAATCACACATTTTTCACCATAGGTTCTTGGCAGCCTTCTTCTCCCTGTGAAACAATATAACAATATTTTTTAAAACTTGTCGGCTTTGCAGTTACCTATTTATAGAAAACTTGAGGCAAGGACAAGAAATAAATTACTGACTGTTTTTTTAATACCTGAACACCCCTGAAGTGATAGTTTGGACTTTGGTTTGCATTACGTGATCARATCTGAAAAAAATTGCTTAAAATTAGACATTATCACAATATCAATACTGATATCGTTTCCTATTTGAAACAGTAACACAAGTTAGTACTTACAAGTGAAAAGACTAGTAAATTCTATACTTTAACTGCTTGTATGTAACCTTGTATGTCTGGACTGTCTTGTGAAATTCCATTATGGTACAATGTTGCTTCAGGACAACAGGCAGTTCTTTGTCATTTCCTGTGATGTATTTGATGATGTGCCATAAATAAAAATAAAACTTGGCATTGCATCAATGCACCAGAACTCACCAGAACAGATTCATTATTTTGGGTGGGGGTACWAATTGATGCCCGATGGATAGCCTTTCATCAGAGCTGAACAAATAAATAAATAAATAAATAAATAAATAAATAAATAAATAATTATTATTATTAATAATAATAATAATAATAATAATAATAATAATAATAATAATAATAATAATAATAAACAAAATCTGAAGCTCCTATGTTGAATAGTTTTTGAGTTATAATCATTTTTGTATGTCCAGACACCCCTTTTTCAGGTGGAGCCCCCTCCTCAAATATGGGGTCTATTGTAAAACTGCTTGCAGCCATTTCTATGATATGTTTGACCAAAAATCACTAAAAATTAAATAAAACGAGTAAATAAATAAAACGTTTGAAAACAATACAGTATGACCCTCGCTTCATATGCGGGGGTCATAATAAACTAAAAAGCTTTTTGTTATTACATCAGTACTCTGGACTGTTAGTCTTTGGTATGAGTGACTGAAGGTTTATGTTTTAACAAAAAAGCGTGATGATGCCTCCCTGGTGCTTCTTCCCTTCACTGGCTCCCTGTTTGTTTTAGAATAGATTTTAAAGCTTTATTGTTGACCTAAAAGGCTCTGAATGGACTGGCTCCTCAATATATATCAGAACTCCTGCAGCCCTATGTGCCTCCGAGATCTCTTATCCAGTGACCATTTGCTTTTGGCTGTCCCCTGGTCCAGACTGGTCCAGACTGGTCCGTAGAGGTGATCGGGCCTTTTCAGTTGTGGCTCCTAAACTGTGGAACCAGCTGCCACCTTCATATCAGACAAGCTTCAACTCTTGGTGTTTTTAAGTCTCACCTTAAAACACATCTGTTTTCCAGAGCTTTTAATTCAGCATGAAAGTTGGCTATTTTCACTTTTAAAGTTTTTCTGTTTTGTTTATATATACTTTTTATTGTCCTTTACTTTGTATTCTGTTTTTGTTTTTCTTCTAGTTGTAATATGTGAAGCACTTAGGCCAGCGGCAGTTGTTTTTAAATGTGCTATATAAATAAAGATGACCTATCTTTGCAGGAATAYCATGCTCAGTTAGAGGAGATGCGAGTTTCCATCAGGCAGCTGGAGGAGGACCTGTCTGCCGCCCGACGCCGTAGCGACCTGTATGAGGCAGAACTGAAGGAGTCCCGACAAGCCAACGAGGAACAGAAGAGGAAAGCTGCAGACTACCAGCACAGGATCCAGAAGGTCTTCACTGTCACTAAAACAAGAAGTTGTCAAGTTTTTATACATAACATGATCTGAGTGTGCTCACAGGTAGAATGAAAAGTAAAAACTAAAATAATAGATGTAAGTTAGAGTAATTCTGAACATTGTATTTAGATCCTAYGTTAGCCACAGGCAGGATGACTTCTGAGAAGATCTATATGAGCTTCTTTTGTGTCCACAGGCCAAAGAACAAGGCAAAGCTGAGGTAGACGAGATGATGACCAAGTTAGAGAGGGTAAGTTATCCACAGTAATCAGCTGGTTTTATATTTCTGCTTGTGTTGTTGTCTACTATTACAGTTATATACCATCGTTGTTTATCAAAGTATTTTCCCCTGAAGTTCAGCATAAATGGCAACACATCTGAGGTGTATAAACTATAAGGATGTTTTAAAAAGCGGTGAGCACAATTCAACAGTGACTCAGTCGTCACTGCTCACAGACTGATAGCATGAAGCTATGTCCCAATGTTAGCTACTGACATCAACTACATGCAAAATCATAAATGTCAACAGTTCTGGAAGTAAAATGTKCCTAAGCCCCTAGAATTTTTATAAAAAGTATTTTGATTAGACTTTTTCTTCCCCTCCTATTCTAAACATAAAATTCACTACTGTTAGTTTATGGGTGCTACCTTTATAGTTGAACTGGACAGCTTCATTCAGCTGCAGTCATTTTAAATAAATGACAAACAAAAATAAAGAAACTGCCTCTAATAAACTCTGTCAGCATATTTTTTATTAAAACAAACCAGACTTTTATAGCCTCTGAGGACTAATCTCCTCGTTTTTTAATCCTGCCATGCAGACAAAATATTTTAGCATGTATTTGAGAAGAGGATTGCTTATTATTCCCAGCTTATTCAGAATTGAGACAGTTAAATTAGGCCATTTAGTTTTGCCAGCATGCAGCTACTAACCATAGGCTTAATATTTATTTAAATCTGAGACTTAGCTGCAAATAACATGCTAACAATCAGGTTAACRGTAGCTAGCACTAATGTTAACACCATTCACCGTAGGCTTTAATTTAGCAAAAGCAAAGAACTGCGCGATTAAATAGTGAAACGGGGACAAACCACATTTACAGTTTCATTCATCAGGCAGGTACAGATTCAAGGTTTTGGTTGATATTGCTGGAAGCTGTCTGACTCACAGTAGATCAGCGGTCTTTGGTGGTCAGTCTTAGCTCAGATCGAGCTCTGCATCAGAGTTAATATCCACGGGATTTTTGTTGATAAAATGAAAAGAACAAACAAACTCTCTTTAGAGGGTTTTTAAGATTTAAAGCTGCAGCCATGTTAGTTTATGATCCTCTTTTGTCTGTATAAAGTGCAGTTTGTAGGGCGCTGGGCATGGACATGCCTTTACTACTTCTTGTTCCATGTTTCTAAAGCGTTTCTCAGTTTTCTTCAGTTGTTGTGGCAGCCGACAAAAACACAAGTTGATCCAGAACTTGTGATCGAACTGCTCAATCCGCCAGTTAAAGCAGAAACAAACTGGTTTTGTTGTTATCATAACTCATTGAATGAAAGAATCTCAGGTTTTTGCTCTGTGTCTCGGAAATATGAAACCAGGAGGTGGAAGTAGCAGTCTGTCAGGCAGCCTACAAACGCTTTCACAGAAACCTGTGGGTAAAGTTTGTGTAATTTGTATAAAACTAGTTTTGGTGTTTTTACATACTGAGCTTAAGCCTTTTKTATTTGGATGACAGTGACTTTAATAAAAGATAAGAAGGAATTTTATTTGGAACAGGACGTCTCTGTTTTCTTCTTAGGCCAGCATCGAACAGCAGACGAGGATCCAGGACCTACAAGAGAAGCTTGCCAAGGTAGAATATTTTGCTGTGAAGATTAATGAATAATTTATTGGAGCTTGTGCTCAAATGCAAAAGACAGACTTTTCAGAAGCATGCATAAAATCCCTCCTTACCTTCCCTGACCTCTTTCTGTCCCTMTCTGTCTCTTCTAAAATCTGTTCTTGATAAGGTGAGTGATCAGAGTACAACTGAGATGTCTATTAAAAATGGCTGACTCTGTTACTAATTATCACTTTGCCACATTTGATTCTTTTATTGCCGTTTTCTTTTCTTGGCAATGAATTTTTAAAAGCACCATTCATTTAGCTGAGAGTAATTGTGCTGACAGTCAAGGCTAAACTGGACTATAAATGAAGGTTTACATCTAGCTCAGCCTGTCACGTTTGTGAAATGATTATCTTAGAGCTGGTCATTATTTCTGTAGTGTGAAGTGATGTGCTTCCTGTGACAGTAAAGAACAGAACAATGTCAGYGATTTGAGTCAGATACAAAGGCTTTAACTGGTTCTTAATGCACACTTCAGATTATTTCCTGATCTTTGACCTTTGATTAAAACCTTAGCATAGATTTATTGATGGTATCAGCACTGATTGTTAGCACAGAAAATCTGACGTGAAAAAAGTTACATGCACATTTCTGTGTAAATATGAAGTAAAGTTGACCTTTATTTGAACCAAGATTTTGTGAGCTGCAGAAAGTTCCAAACAGATTTGACTGATGATTTGTCTTTTTGTCCTTGAAGGCATTAAAGGTCAGTTCTGAGGCTACAGACCACCTTCAGAACATGAAAATGGCCAAAGAACGTCTGGAACGAGATCTAGAGAGGCTGCAGAATAAGGAAGACTCCAGTGACAGCCTGCGCAGACGTCTCCGTGAGACTGAGGTGCATGGACGTCGATGTTGTGTTCATCCACACAGTTATGCATTTATATTTTCTCATCTGTCTCTATTTCCACTCATTGTTCTGTGTGTAGTGTCATTTGTTGCTTTGCAGTGATATAAAAACTTTTTGTTGAAAGTGTTGCATAAATAAATCTGCTATCGGCTTCTGCAAAGCAAAACAAGCCCATATGCTCCTTTGAAGACATGTTTTTGCACCCCCCTGAGGAACACTTGTGCTGTGATTGCATGATGGCATGTCAGATAGCCTTTGTGAGTTGGTTTTTAATTCTCTGGTCTGTAGATTTATCTCACTGTCTTGTTTTCTGGAAGTCAAATAATAAAACACCACAGATTAAAGGCCTAACATTTCATGACAAAATTGCCTGCTGCTTTTCATGCCAGCAGTTAAAACTAAGATCATCTAACAAAAAAGGCTATTCAATTTCAATCTAATGAAGAGAAATAATCGTGTTACAGACATTTTTGTCAAGTCTTGTATTTGTTAAGCATGATTTTATGCTATATTACAAGAGTTGTCTAGATGTGTTAGTGCCCTGTTTGTGTTGTTGAGAACAGAGATGGGATATGGATCATTAAAAGGAACCTAACATTTCAGAGACATTTTTTTGAACAATTAGTCACGTGGTGCAGTAAACAACCCACCACAGGTGTTAGTAATTGCTTACAACTTTACATAGTGTCATGTAAGTAGCAACATGCATGTCACTTTGAACTAGAACTGACTGGTTCTCGACTCGCCCAGTTTAAAGAGCTAAATCCTCACACTAAATTAGGACTCATAAGTCCAGGGTCTAAATTAAACCAGATCCTACATGTCCTCTGGCAGACTGCTGCTAAGTCAATGAGTTAGCAAATTCTCAGAGTCAGAGGTGGGACCAAGTCAATGGGCCTCATGCAAGAACATGTTCATATTTTTATCCTAAATTTCTCTTACTTTT
>NW_013952847.1:324547-332336 GCF_001266775.1 Austrofundulus limnaeus | reverse complement strand
GGTGAATGCCACAAATTCTCCTAAATCACTCGTACGCACAACTTAAGAACAAATCTGTGCGTACGAACGGTTCTTGCATGAGGCCCATTGTTTTACAAGTCTCAAGTACTCACTCACGCATCTAAGGGTTAAGAAAACATTTTAAAGTTGCACCTCAATTTTGCACAGTTCAAATAAACTAAGCTGCAAACATAGTCTTTCTTAAAACTATGATTTTCTAGTTAATTTGATTGGCTTTGCTGCAGCTTACCCACACACGTACAGACTGTAAAAAAAAAGACAGTCAGCCTTTGTTAATACAGAATGAGTGAAATTAATCAATGGGACCCACTTTATAAATAATCTGTATTCAACTTTATATTTTGGGTAAAAYATCAAGCCTTTTCAAGTAAACAGGTCAAGTCCAATTCAAGTCCCAAGTCATTGGTGTAAAAGTCCAAGTCAAGTCCCATATCTCTGAACATTTTTAAGTCAAGTCTAATATTAATGMCTCGAGTCTGACTCGAGTCCCCACCTCTGCTCAGACTCACCAAAATGCTTTGGATTGGAATGAGTCAATTTGSTGCTCTGGGTAAGAAACCACTGAAAATGCTGCTGAYTCAGGTGACTGCAACTTAACCTGGATCCATAAAGTTCACCAGATTTACCCGCTCTACTACATACGCATGTCACATTATTACATAGGGCTGTACACGATGATGTGGAGCTGGACTAGTCTTTTTTTGAGTGATTCTTTGAAACAATGGCTCAACTAGGTCCAGTTCCTTTCAAAGAGTGGCTCTCAAATCCACACTCCGTCCCAATTGGTTGCAGTAATGCTCTAAACTGTTACAACTGCACTCCTTTGCTTTGCTGGTTGATCTCAGAATAGCCAAGGATTGTGTTTTTGAGTGAAACACGAGACRAAAAATGAATGCAACTCTATTCCTATCGTTCATTTTAAAGAGWCGTTCCAAAGATTCGGTTCATTTATCAACATCACATCTCTAGTTGACAAGGACTTAACTTCTGCTGCATGCGTGAAAAAACTACTGAGGTCACATGTGTCCAGTTCCCAGTGGTGGAGCCTTCAGTCTTGGTGATTGTGAGTCTGCTTATGAACCACTTCTAATCAAGAACCAAACATTTGAATTAAGAGATTAAGTTGTTCTTAATCAGAAAGTTAGAGAAAAAAATTGTGGACAGAGCCAAATTTATAGAACGTCAGTCACCTGTTACCATTCTAAATCTTTTGAGCAATTTTCAGGTTTTTGCAACCATTGTGAGGAACTTAAACTCACTGCTGATGTGCATCACTGATAACACTGCTACATCCTCCCTTCCTTAAAGTGCAAATCCTAATGCTAATTGTTATTCCTGCAGTTTCAGAAGAGTTTCCCTAATGATGTAACTGATCTGCGGGTGCATCTTTACAGCTATAAGACATATTGTGCCAGGCAGCATGAAGGCTTAAATGTTAGCGCTGTTGCCTYGCAGGAAGAAGCTTCTGGGTTCAGTCTTTCTGTGTGGAGTTTGCATGTTCTTTGTATGTTTATGTGAGTTATTTTTCCAAGTACTAGTTTCCTCCCACAGTCCAAAAATATGCATGGTAGACTGCTTTTAGGCCCCTTTTGAAAAACATATCTGTGATCTCAATGGGATTGGCCYGGTTAAATAAATAAGTATTTGTTAAGTGAATTTTTGTGTATTTCCTCTGTTTTATGCAGGATGGAAGGAAGACGCTTGAGAACCAGGTGAAACGGCTGGAGATTGTTGAGCGCCGGGAGACTAAACTCAAAGATGAACTTCAGAGCAAGGCCCAGCAGATACAGCAGATGGCAGATAAGATTCTGGTAAGCCACCTTTCATCTAATACGCGGAGCTAAAATATTCAGAAAAGGTGTGAGATAAACACAGCTCRTTGTCATCATTGCAGAGGCAGTGCAAGAAGTAAAAAATAAAATAAAACCAGTTCAGGTTTGTCTTTTACTTCCTTCACGTGGCGTAAAATGTCAGACCTCAGCCTGACTAAAATGCTGTGCTGGGACCCTAATAGAGCTGTGCAGAAACTAAAGAGGCAGTTTTACAAACCTCAGTGAACTGAGGGGTCCTAATACAGCATGTAGTTCATTTAGTTTTTAGGAAGATCACTGGTTTCTTGAGTTTATGAAGGTAACTTGTTCTGTGTGTTTCTCAGCTGCTTTGTTACTACATGAGGTGTTTAATGGTTCAGAGGATATTTTGTGATGAAACATGATGCAGTCAACACTAATTCATGCTGCTCAGCATGTATAAAGAAAACAAAATAATGATAATGGAAGTTTCCACTTTGATCTCAGGTAAATTTGAAGTTAAAATCTGGTTTTCAGTGTTCTACAATTCATTAAATASAGATTTTATGTTTTGTTAATCCCCAAAAATTTAGTAAAATGCACTTCAAATAGCAGGAAAATGCACAGTTTWAAGTAGATCTTTTACAAACTTTTCAGAGGGGATTTTCCCCATGACCCCCACCCTAGAGCTGCTTCACTCCACAGTTGCTCRTTAACATGAACAGGTGTTGCTCATCACTGTCAGCAGATGTTGGCAGGTGTGAGGTAGACTTCTAGTTTTCTGTTTCAAATAAATTATCTATTTTAATTGGACAACCAGTTTTGTAAAGATAACAAATAATATCAAAGACAAAACTGTTTAGCTGCATATGTGAGATTTTGAAAATTGCAAAATGAGCGCCACCTAAAATCTTGCCTAAGGTGACAAATAGGCTAGGACCGGCCCTGATGACACAACAGTATCTGTTGTGTGTTTTTTGTTCACTTGTGCTTTTATATGCATAAATTTAGAACATGGTAAAGACCAGATCAKTTTTATTACACTATAAAACCCAGATCTAAAAATGGATGTACATTAATTTTCCCATCACTTTATTATGTCGGACATAAAGCCAAAAAGAGAAGAGGTGGGAGTGAAGCCATTGTTGCAGATGATAATGGGTTTCATGAAGTCTCTTACTGACTGCACTGACAAAAACAAAGGCCTGCTAATTTTTCATCCGTAAATGTATGAGTAATACAGCAGCCTGTCAACACTGCTTTGTGAAATGCTTGTCCCCAAGGCATCACACAAAACACACACCTCCTACAGGCACCCAGAATCAAAATGCTCTTGTAAGGTCATATACATAAAATCTCACTATGTTTGCGATTAAAAATGATATAGATAAAATATAACTATAAATTTTGAATGGGTCAGGAGGTACCTTGTGTAAATAATTGATGCTTTATTACAGATGTTATTTGGGAAGTGCTTTTGGCCAGTTTCACTCCATTTGAGCATGGACCTTGATCATGTGTTTGTACTGTAGGAACTGGAGGAGAATCTACGAGAAGCCCAAGCCACAGCCCAGAGGCTCGAGACTCATCTGAAGCAGAAGGAAAAACTCTATGAGGACAAAATAAAGGTTCAGTTCAAGCCAGATTTATACGTTTCTATGAACTTACAGGAAGTTCTTTGTGTTGCGTCTCGGTGGGTCAGATGTGCCGTTAGCTTGGAAGCTCTACACTAAGTCATCTTCGCACCATTCTCTGTCCTGTTAAGTGACATCCTGGTTGTGGTTCTGTGGGCTGGCTGGCGTTGAACAGGTGCTGGAGGCGCAGATGAAGGCGGACATGGCTGATAAGGAGATGCTGGAGTCCAGTCAGAGCAAATATGAGGAGGAGGTGCGGGAGAAGTGCAGCATCATCAGTGAACAGAAGGCGGTAAGAAGTGACCAGGCTTGGAAATGGCTCGGTTTCAGGCGTATTTTAAAATTATTCATACTGACACAGATTTCACATTTGGAGTATTTTTATTGTAGAGCACAAATATGAGCCTTCATCTGATCTCATTTACATCCAGGAAGTGAGAAACTGACTAAATGTCTAATTTGAACATCATTTATTGTCCTCACTTTCTGTTAGACTATTAATGCAATGGACTCAAAGATGAACAGTCTGGAGCAGAGAATCACTGAGCTGTCYGAGGCCAACAAACTGGCAGCCAACAGCAGTATCTACACCCAGAAAAACATGTGAGTACCTGCGCACCAAAAATGCGATTAACTTTGACAGTATTGATCAAAGGTCCTATTTAATTGTTTCAAGTCAAAGCTTTTATTGGTATTCTTCCATAAATGGCACGGCACTAATGWGCAGTAATTGTGTAAATGCTGACTCAGCAGGTCTTTTGTTTTTCCGTACGTTTTTGCAGTCCAGCTTCTTTTGCATCCTTTGTGCTGTTTAGCCATTCATAYATCAAAGTGGTCAGGTCTTCCAGGAGATGTGTGCTGTGATTTAAGGGCTTTACAACTATAATCATTTAAAAAATAATAAGCTGTATTTACTAAACATTTCTGTATAAAGAATTTATTGAGGTCACTTTTTTTCCTTCAGAAACGTTCTCTCTGAAATCTGCTTCAGCTTTATATTTTTTGGCAACCACTCTGTTGCTTTTATATTGTAGCTACACTTTTTTTGCAACTTTTAGCTACTGTTCTGCTACTCATAGCTTTCAGMTTTACTAGCCTTTTAACATTTTTATCAATTCTTTTGATATTTAGTCACCATTATTTCACATTAAGCTACTGATTTTTACTTGAAACTTTTAGCTAGCCYTTTGATACATTTAATTTTAGCTAGCTGTTTGATATATTTAGTAATTAGACATCATTTGCTATCTTAGTTTAGCATCCCAAAGTGCTAGGTTTTAATTAGCCTTTAGATAATTTTAGTTCTCTACACCTTAGTTGCTTTTAGCTTTTAGCTATGTTTTTTTTTTCTACTTTTAGCTGTTAGCCAGCACTCTGTTTTATGGGCTTTAAAAACTCAGTTTAAACAAACGTTAGCAAATGTTAGCAAAGTATTTCACTCTGTCTGTAGTTTCACAGAAAATGTATTATATCTCCTCCACAAACAATCCTTGTAGATGTTAGGATTACTGCAAAGCTTTCTGTTTAGTTAACGCTATATTTGTTCCACATTTAATTTACTGTATTGAAGTAYGGGGTAAAGYTTGTAAAACTATCACAAATCCAATTTTTATTTTACAGAAAAGAGCTATATGAATTATTACTAAAAAAAAAGTTCAGCCATCCATCGAATATATTGTTTCATGATTTGAAATTATTAAAATTTTATGATTTGGTTGATTATAATATTTTACTATTAATGTACAGAGCTCATAAAGGTGTCTTACCTTTCAACATACAAGTAAATTTTGTTAAAAGAGAGAGCTGTTATTATCTTAAGGGGAAAGAAATGTTTCAGAAACCTTGGGTTCGTACGAGCCTGAAGGAGCGATCCACTTTAATCCAGGGAATAAGATTGTGGAACAGCATGAAAGATGAAGTTAAAAATGTCAGATCCTTGTATATATTGAAGAGAATGATAACAACTAATATTCTGAAGAAATATGGAGAATTACAAGTGAATTCATGCTTATTGTTTTTTGAATTGATGTCTATTTATTTTTATTTCATTTTAAATGTTTTAAGTTGTTTTGATTTTTTTGTTGTATTTTTACTTTTCTTTTGAACAAATTTTGGTTATAAAAAAGGGCAGATATTATAAGATTTATTCTTCTTCTTCATCCTTTCATTTTATTTGATTTTATTTTGATTGCATGTTTTTCTGTACTTTGTTAATCTGTGTTACAAATGAAATGACTACTACTACTAGTTGCTTTGCTGAGGTCAGGGTGTGATCTTGCTAGGAAAGCCCAGGAGGAAATGATTTCAGAGCTTCGCCAGCAGAAGTTCTACCTGGAGTCTCAAGCGGGAAAGCTGGAGGCCCAGAATGCCAAACTGGAAGAGCACCTAGAGAAAATGAGCCAACAGGAGCAAAGCCATAAGAGCCGTGTGCTGGAGCTGGAAACTAGACTCCGAGAGGTGAGAGGGGGAACGGAGTTAAAAATGAATTGTTAAACTGTTCCAAGTCCTGAATGGGCTTTAATAAACCTTTATTTCAGGGCTAACAGTTATATCTCAGTATTTTCATTTTGCATCCCACCATCAAGTCATTTTAAGTAAAAATGTGACACATCTGTTCTGAACGTTAATAAAGTGGAACACTCAGTCTGAGCTCATTTAGCTTCAAACAGTAGCTCCACACTTTTTTCTGAATTGTGAGGTTTTAGTGTTATTTTATCCTCAGCATCAAGTGTTTCTGTAATTTTACAACACAAATTATCACTATTGTTGTGACTGTTGTAACAATAAAGACTTTCCCAAAGAACTGATTTAGAGTTGACTGTCAGGACTGTCAGGTGTGATGCTGTGTGACATTTGGGGGATAAGTTAGGTCAGGTCTGTCTGCATAGTTCTGATCCTGTAGAACCCTCTCTGGCGGCCTCTGYAGATTGGGCTGGAGCACGAGGAACAAAAACTGGAGATCAAGCGTCAGGTGACAGAACTGACCCTGTCGCTGCAAGAGCGGGAATCTCAGATTAGCAATCTGCAGGCAGCTCGCCACGCTCTGGAGAGCCAGCTGCAGCAGGCCAAGACTGAGCTGGAGGAGACCACTGCAGAGGCTGAGGAGGAGATCACTGTACTCAGAGTAAGAAGGAGGGGATAACTAAAGAAACACATGTATTAGTTTAAATTTAGCACTGACATCTGTCCTTTTGATATCTTGCACTCTTTTAGGCTCACAGAGAAGAGATACAACGCAAGTATGATGCCCTGAGAGACAGCTGCGCAGTAAGCTGCTCACTTTTTTTTACCCCTTTTTTATTTTCTGCTTTGTCACTCTTTCCAAAAAAAGACCTTTTCCTGGCATTGAATATTGGCTGAATCATCACAGGGAACTTAAAGGCCATATTTCTGCCCATATGTCTCTCTAAGTGTTTTGCACATGGTTTCATTTCAGGACATTTCCAAAACATTTGGTCATTGCTAAACATAAAATTAATTTTCTAAAAACAATTTAAGCAACATTGCAAGATAATCCTCGCTTAAACCACTTTGTGCATTAGCAGGTTAACTAAGCAGGCTTTTATTGCAACAGTTCAAAAAATAAATGGCTTTATTTCAGATAATACTGTTATAATACCCCAAAAGTGGGTTTGTGAGTCTGAGTTGGTGTTATCTGAGGTATGTATTTTACCTTTTATTCATGCTAGATCCTCTGTTTTTGAGAACTAATGTTTAAGAGATTTGAGTGCCGTCAGATTCATATACCATAAGCTAATACCAACAGAATCTCTGCATCTCTTTTATCCACTGTCCTACTTATGAGATCCTCCCACTTACAAACTGTTCAAAATGCAGAGTCCATAGATTCAGCTGGCCAGGGATTGGGCAAACACAGCCAAGTTCCACAACAAAAAGACCTTGAATTTCCACTTTTTTATAACCCGAATGTTGTTGATCTGAATGTCTGTTTATAAGGGATTTAAAACCAATAACAAAATAGAATTTATATAAACTAAACTGTTATTACTGACAAAAGGTCTCCATAAAAGTATTGTAAAAATGTTGGTTGCTGGTTATATGCCTGCATCCAACTAAATGTAAATTAAAGGAAGAATCAAATATTTTTTATTAACTGTTTTAGCACTACACATCCATAATGCCCAGATATCCAAACTGATTTGAGCAAGTGCACACACTTGCTCAAATCATCATACATATACTGTAGATGTATGTACAAGATGTATGTATGTATGTATGTATGTATGTACGTATGAACGTATGTAAGTATGCATGTATGTACGTATGTATGTATGTATGTATGTATGTATGTATGTATGTATGTATGTATGTATGTATGTATGT
>NW_013952847.1:317040-324454 GCF_001266775.1 Austrofundulus limnaeus | reverse complement strand
GTATGTATGTATGTATGTATGTATGTATGTACGTACGTATATATGTATGTATGTATGTATGTACGTACTGTATGTATGTAACATACATACATACAGTACGTACATCTTAACATGCCAAAATATTTTCTACTATTTTTATTCATTTTTTATGCTCTGACTAATCATATAATGGAAGGCTTATACATGTAAACCTTTCATGGTCAAGATGGACTTTAGGCATTTTATGGGTCTTTCTTCAAAATTTTGCCAGTGCTTCACATTTTTAAATAAATTTTATATCATACTGCCATCCACTCATTTATGATTGGACTGAGAAGACAACAGATTGAAGAGAGAATCCAAGGCATCCATCTCCCCAGTGACACTCTCCATCTCTTCCTGAGGGACCCCAAGCTGTAAGGCCAAAGAGCTTATACAGTCTCTTCCACTGAGTTCTGGATTTGACCCAGGGTCTCCTSCCAGTGGGATTACTTAGAAAACCTCCAGAGGAAAGCATCCAGGAAGCATCTTAATCAGATGCAAGAACCACCTTAACTGACTCCTTTTGATGAAAACTCTCCTTAGATGATGGAGTTACTCACCTAAACTCTAAGGCTGGAAACTGAGTTGTTTTCTGTTTTTATTTTTACCTTTGATGAAGAGTGGTTTACATGTTTTAGAACAGAAAGAATGAAACAGAATACCTGACCTGGGTCAGAGGAACTGYAGCAACCTCCTGAAGCCAGAGCAGGGGGACAGGGAGCACACAAGGGAGCACTTGAAGTTTGAAAAAGCTACAGGATGCAACATTCATCATGGCCTGTGAGGAGGGAGCAGTTAAGGTCGGGTGCTGTGTGAGACAGGTGGTCTTAGGGTGCTGATTCCTGACATCATAAAATGTTTTAAATTTTCTTTACCAAGTATATTATTGGTCTTGCCAACCCTGATTTTTGCTAACGCTCCAAATCTGGCAATATTAAGAATTAATTGACATGATTCAAACTTAAGGTAAAAAATGGCTATTTTAACAGAATTAAAATTACTGTAAGATAATTTATTGTTTTATTTCCCTATTTTTGCACAGCTGACATTCATCATTATGGCAAAAATAATGCAAGAATTAGGTTGACTTTCCAGAATAAAATAGCATGAAGTGAGAAGATTTTTCTTTTAAAAATCCGTATCAGCAGCTCATTTCTGTAAAGAAACCCTTTAAAAACATGTATATGTTAGAAAATGACACATTTAGGTGGTTTCTCACAGCTGGCGGTTTCACACTGCAGCTCTCATTCTGCTCACTCACATTCAGTAAAGGAGAAGACCTAGCTGCATGTTATATCGTCTCGTCACAGTAAACGTTAATTCCAATATTCAAAAAGCAGTGAGCAATTTGCATTCAGCTGTGTTGCGGAAGCGCATCTCAGGATGGGAGCTGCTGCGGGGCTTCAAGTTGCTCAATGGATTTGATTGACAGATGAGTAAATGTAGACGCTTGGCCAATCACCGCCACATCCATTCAATCATTGATTTCCTGCCTCGCCTGAAGAATTTAGTTGAAGTTGTCAGTCCCCTGCCTCAGAGGAGCAGACTTACTGAGTCAGTGCATAGCAGACGGCTAATTTATGTACTTAAAAGCTTTGCTTCTGTCCCCTGCCTCCGTTTTGCGTGGTATACATGTTCCCATTAGAGCCGAGAAGAAGGGGCTTTTAACAGGAAGCTCATCAGCTTCTAACCCTCATTTCCCTACAGTGTACCCAGTCGACATGGCTGATGAAGGGAACTGACTGATGCTAWTGAATGATTAGCCCACCTCCTGCTCTAAACACTGCCTGCGTTAAACACGATGGCTAGTCTTGCCAAAACGATTCCTGCGTTATATCACTGACCCAGATATCTGCATGGTGTAATCACACAGCAGCAGAGTTTAGACTGYGTGGAGCATAAGGTTGAGTTTAAGTGTGGAGGAACAATATTGTGAACAATATTTGCATGCACAATGTCCAAAGCTTTTTCTTGTGTCTACTTTAAGCTAGAAACCTGACTTCAACATGGAGGCCAGGGGTGGCACCTAACTAGCTAGAGGATATGAAAAATACACCTTTGGGCTCAGAAAGATAAAACTCTCTGGCCAAAGGGGGGCCAGTGGGGGCCCTCTTGGTGAACATGCAGCAAACTCAATGCTGTTTGTGACTAAGACCAGACAGGTGGACTGTAAAGGTTTTTTTTTGGTGCAAGTGTGGACCCCTGCTGTTAGAAACAAAAAGGGTTAATTGATTCAGCTCTTTTTCAGACTGCTGAGGCAGATTTAGACAGACTGCAGCTGTGATAATTGTAGCTGCAGTTGTAACTACATATGCTTTAGTTGCTATGGTTCTGTATCTATCTGTTTCTATTTGCTGCATATAGGGCTTTGTGTGTGTAAAGTAGTCTGACAAGACAAACCGTGTCAATAAGTCAGAGTGTCTTTGGTCTAATTAAACTTGCATTCTGCCTACAATGACACTTTTATTCTCTGTAACACATCGGAGCTAATAGTTTAACTTACTGTGAATCTAAAACCGCTCAAATCCCTGAAATACACCAATAAGTTTTTGTCAAGGATTTATTTTACATTGCTCCATCCATCTTTACCTAAACTCTGCCTAAAAGGCCTCCTCATACTTCACCTGAACTCCAGAAACTAGCTCTCGTTGTCGCAGTTGCATGACAAAAATTACGTAATTTTGTTTGTAGCTTCGAATCTTCCACCTCTTCTTGTCACAACCCACTGGAAGAATTTTCATCCCGCCTCCGCGTAAGAAATAATTATGTGATTAGTCTGACGTTCATGGACATGATTGTTTATGCTGCATTTTGCTTCAACTCCTCTTTTCCAAAATCCATCTGAGAAGCAAACATTTATAAAGATAGTCAAAAAGACCAAAAACTCAAGGCTGCCGAGTGCACAGAGGGTTGTGCACAGAGGAATCTGTCTGCCAAAAGCTGTAGTGATTTAATTGGAAAAGATTTGTGGTCAAAATAATGATAGATATCAGAGTTTGTTTTTTTCCAAGGTGTAGACTCCTACAGGCTCTAAAACCTAAAATAACTTTGAAGATGAATTTTTGAAAAAATCCATGAGATTTGAACAACCAATTCTCACTCCCAACTCATAYTGACACTTGGTCAGGTACCGTCTGCATCCAGCTATGGACGCGTCAGGTAACCCCTTCACATCAGTTMTTAACAAGATGAGGAGCATGTTGTCATATTTTTGAAAGGAGTAGAAAATGTGTGACAACTAACAGTCCCAGACCTTTAATTTAACTTCTTTTAGCCCTATAGTACATCCTATCCCTGACCCCAGTACCTAAAATTAACCATTAACCCTGATCCCTTATATTAACCACAGACCCCCAACCCAAAGACCCCTATATGGCGCAACCCRGAAAAGCCACTGGCATGAACAACTGATGCAAGGGAATTACCCAACACGGCAAAACTGGACACAGACGGTACCTGACCAAGCATCAGTATGATGACGAGTCAGAAGTGAGAACGTGTTGGATTTGAAAACATCTGTGATATTTCTCTACATGTCTGTGTACATAAGAAACAGGTGTAAATCCATGTAATTTACAGACAATCTGTACAACTTCACATGTATGAAATAGACAAAGAACTTGTGGAAAGTTTTTGTGTGTGAAGGAGACAGTGCAGAGATACAAGCAGGTCTCTGTGGCTGGAGGGAGGGGGGACACCAAAGCCCACTAGTAGGGACAAGTTCCTGCACCGTCATAAATGGTGGCTGTTTTTCCATGACAAAATTTGCAAATTAGCACTTCTCCTCAGCGAACAACAGAAAGACCAGCTATTTCTTCAACCACTCCATCATCAACTGAAACTAAACATCCCCTCTGCCAACTGTGCTGTTGATGTGTTGTTGTTAGAGGACCTGCCAGCGGTATAAAACGTGTTTAAAATGCCTCACAGCCACATCAGCAAGAACTAACTTCTTACACCCTGTCAAGTATATCAAGCTTTAGAGGAGCTGACTCTCATCAAACTGCAAACCACCCCAGTGCACATCATGCTCCTGGCTTAAAGGTACCAACAGAGACATGAAAATATCTCAGTCTATGGGTGTGGGGTCCTCGTTTTAAAAGTGACCACACATGTGATGGCTGCAAAGTGTTTGGGGTCTGAGCTGCCACAGATAGACCAGTGGAGAAATCTGCTTCAGAGCCATGAGGTGTGAGCTTTATTGCTTAAAGGTCCCATGGTGACTAATAGGTTTTCGGTCTTCCTGACCCTATCCCCCAGCCATAAAGCTTCTGCTGCATGTCTCTGTTCTGCCATGCTTTGTCCCAGTCAGTGAGTCCTGAGCAGCGCTGCCAGAATCTTGCTCACAGATGTGCCTGTTTTGCTCTCAGTGGTTGCTGCTTGGCCTTTCACAGCACAGACTAAATGTATGAAACATCTCAATGCACTGACTCAGGAAGCAGCTGCAGAATGACCCCAAATTATGGTAATGAGCRTTTTTGTGGCAATTTAATAACATAGTTTTTCTGAACGTAAGTTTTTAGCGAATCAATAACGGCTTGAATAAGACTTTAAATCCACGTTTTAACCCATCCTGCAACCATAAAGTCTATAATGACACAATCTACGACCAGAGGTGTCAAGTAACTTACAAATACTTTGTTACTTATTTGGTAATACTTTGTTACTCCACTTTAGTGGAGTAATTATTTTTCAACCTACTTTTTACTTCTACTCCTTACATTTTATTTCAATTATCTGTACTTTCTACTCCTTTCTTTTTAAAAATGCAAAAAGTATTTATTTCTATTTAACTTTGACTTGTTTTTATTCCATCTTTCCATTGTTCAGAAAAAAATAAACAAATGAAAATCTATCCAGATACAAGGGAAGCCCATGGATAGTGAATTTGATTGTGGTTGACGAGAAGTGTAAATATAAACCATTTTGACATCGTAATGGATTAAACTCACTCCATCACACCTGTATGACACAAATCACATCATATTCCAGCAGGATATACTGCAGCAGATGGAGCCTAGAATGAAGATGATTGTGGCTGAAACAAGTTGTCTAGTCAGTTAATTAAAAATCTTTCAACATTAACATTTTAATTTAACATCATACTCATTATTGACTTCAGAAGAAGAAAACTGGAAACATTATAGAACCCTGTGGCACAGCCTAAGCTTTTATCCTTAATGGCTTTTTTAAGTGTTCATTACTTTTACTTAAGCAGTTTTAAAACCAGTACTTTTTCTACTTGAGTAAAAAGCTTGAGTTCGTACTTCTACTTCCAAAAAAGTATTTTTAAACCCTAGTATCTATACTTCTACTTAAGTAATGAATGTGAATACTTTTGACACCTCTGTCTATGACTGACAGACTTTTAACTTGTTAAAAATATGCCCTGAAGATCCCTCCCAGAGAGACAGGGGGGCTCCTCAAAGACAATTCAAATACAAAAGTTGCATCTTTTCACACAGGCTCTTAGCTGATCAGGATGGACAAATTCAGGACTGTTTGTTCCTTCTTCTCATTATCCCTGTGCTCCTGCAAAAAAAAAAAAAAAAAAAAAAAAAAATAGCTCTTCTTCATTTGTGCCCAAGTGTTTTGCTGGAGAAAATGCCACAGAAAATTGTGTGTCATCGCTTTCTGCTTTGTTTGTGTGCATCAATTAAAATACAGAAATTATTTAGAGTGTTTCCATTTATAATCTGCTCAGGTGGAGAAATAATAAACAACAAGGACCTTGTCTGCAACATGCTTGTTTGTTAGAGCGTTTAGTAAGCAAACAACTGTTGGACCACACACAGTCTGACACTATCTTTAGTTCTTGTGAAAAACATGGAAGATTTTTATAGACACATTTTTTTATTTGTACATAAGCCCAAATGATCTACTTCCTTTTTAAAGTCTGTTAGCAACTTAATGCAAAATATAAGACCTTACTATATTTGGATGCAAAGTAAATTGAACTGACTAGTATAAAAATCAACTGAACTTAATAAACAAGAGTGGAAAGAGTTCCTACCTGGGGTTCATTTCACAAAAGTAAGATCTATGAAGCCAGGATATCAACAATAAGCTGAGCTTGAACAAGCCTTCAACTTGTAAACAGCTGGAATCTGTTGCTCTAACATCAAGCCACACTTAAACAGGGTATCTATCATGTGAMTCACAGATTTCCTGATCAGGCATATGCAGTAAGACATGTGAGTCTCACTTCTTCCAGCAGTGTAATGGTTAATTATGGATCATATGTAATTTCATTGTGCTCTGTACAATGACAAAGGCATCATCATCATATGAAGACATGAAGCAAAACACTGACTGAATGCTGACAAAATTTCAAAAATAACTTGTTGAACCACTTAATCCATTTCCAAAGGATCCCAAAATGAACAAAATGATCAAAATGAACAGCTGATGGCTTTAATTGATCACTGCAAGTTTAGGAACTGACTGAAGAGATAGATCAGCTCGGAAGGTAGGGACCACCAGCCCATGGATGTGTGTGTCAGCGAGAGGGGGGACTTATGCAGAGCAAAGTGCGAGAGGGAGTTTTGTTTGTTTGTTTCTTTGTTTTGTTTTTACAGATAACCATATAAATATATTTAATCTGTGATATTTTAATGTAAATAAAAATTTAAGAATTGTATGAAACACACTGGTTTCTGATCAGACACTGCAAATATTAGCCATCTAAAAATAGGTTTAAAATATACTAGATTATAGTCTGAATAATCTCAAATTAATAATCTTCCAGTGCATTAAGATAATTGCACTTGGTAATTTTCACTTAGTAATTTTCAGGTGAACAAGATTAACGATCTAACATATTCTGATCTTCTTAGTATATTGGTCTCAAAACAAGATCAAAAATACATTTTGGCTGATATAAGACTGTATAACTTGGTTAGATGAACAAGTTTTGCAGTGAAGTGACTCTACTGCTCAGAAACATTAACAGATTAAACTTTAAACCTGGTCAGAACCAGGTTAGTTTCAGAGCACTTGTTAAAATGGAAACATATGTGCTTCCTCTTTTATGCAGCTGTTTCAATACTTAAATAATCCAGTTTACATCAAAATCCCAGCTTAATCCCAGATCCTAGTTTTGTGCAATAGGCCCCTCATCTCTGAGATAAAAATATCACAATAATGAGCTGAAACTGCATCAGTTTTAGGTTGGGACTGTAAGGAAATACGAGTTCAATAACGGTTGAAATCAGGTGAAAACACAAGTGTTAAATAAAATGATCTGTGATAGAAATAATTGCCATACAACACCAGAATTCTGGAGTGAGGGTTTATTAGCCACGAGCTGGCAAGTCAAAACCACACACTGAAGTCATAACAGGAAGTGGGCCAAATAAATACAGTAGCTTCAATGCCCGAGTCCGCCTCTGCT
>NW_013952847.1:296445-314348 GCF_001266775.1 Austrofundulus limnaeus | reverse complement strand
CCAGTGTGTGGTTTTGACTTGCCAGCTCGTGGCTAATAAAACCCTCACTCCGGAATTCTGGTGTTGTATGGCAATTATTTCTATCACAGATCATTTTATTTAACACTTGTGTTTTCACCTGATTTCAACCGTTATTGAACTCGTATTTCTTCAGTTTTAATGCATAATGCTGATTAAGATCTTTGAATGTAAACAGCTTATTATTGTTTTTAAAATAGTCAAGTCAAAACAGATGAACCCATTCTTGCATCATCCCCTTACATGTGCACAGACAGGCCCAGGGGTTACTGTTAAAGTATACTTGAGGGAGTCTGATAAAAGAATAGCTGAACATCGTGAAGTGGCTTTCTGTGTAAATTTGAAAATAGTTAATATTTTATCTGTTGAAGATAGCTTTTTGAGTGACCTCAGTTTGAAGAAACAGTTTACACCCAACAAGACTGATGAGCTAATGGCTGGTTTGAATCCTCCTGTGTCTGTGTCTCTGTCCTGTCCTCTCTGACCCCAGCTGGTCTAGGCAGATGCCTGTCCGTCCTGAGCCTGGAGGCTTGGTTTCTTCCTCTTTAAATGAGGCTATGGTTTCCACTGTCACCAATGTGCTGCTCAGGATGGGAGATTTGACACAATCTGCTGGCTTCCTTAGATACATTTTATAATGTATGTGAATGTTAATGTACAGTGCCATGGGACACTGTTTGTTGTGACTTAGCACAAGCTAAATAAACTGAATTAAATTTAAATGCAGTAAGCTAAAGCAAAAACAGCTTCAATCTTTAAATTTCTGTAAGAAAAATGCGTATTCAATAAACTGAAGTCTATATTAAACCACCATTGTTAAATAAAATAATTTGTAGAAGGAATCAAACCATACAATACCAGAATTCTGGATCTGAGTGAGGTTTAATGTCACCAGAGCTGACAGGAAACCACACTGGCCAAAAACCAGGAAGTTCATCAATTTATACACGATTCTTCAATGCCTGCATTCGCCGCCTACTGACCTACGGCTGAATCACAGGYACTCAGACAAAAATCTCATCTACTGTTATCATAACGTTTTAATTATGTGTTGTTATAATTCGGACTTGTAACTAATCTATATCAATCAAAACATAATAAATTAAACATTTTCAAAATTATAAAAAGGAAAACCTAAGAATATAGTGTTGTGCTTCTAACATCAGTACTAACCTCTAATAACTATAAATTTCTTCACTTCCATAGTAGTTCAGATGATTTCTATCTTAAATAGATTTCACATGATAAATTTTGCATTACAAGGTTATCTACATGAAATTCTGTRGATATTTACAAGCACAAATAGCAGCAACATATAGACCAAGCACTTCTACTGCATCCAGGGGTCACATCCAGCAGGAAGCTAATATTGTTAGCTTGAGAACTAAAGCCATATATATAAATTACTAATAAATATATGGCTTTAGTTTATACATAGCTACCACTATATCACCATGTACATCCATATATGTATTCGTTTGGGGGCTAACACAAAAGCTAACAGGCTAAGCTGAGGTTCTTCTTCCATGAAATAGCTCTGTTGTCCTCCATCCATATTTTCAGGCTGAGTAGTTTATACATTCTCCTCTCTGTCAACACATTTTATTTTTCATCAGATATWGTCCAAGATTAACTTTCAGGATGGATAGTTCTCTCCACTCTCACTGGAAAACCTAATGAATATCATCATTTACCCAGTTTGCTTTGTGGCGTTAATAAAATGGCGCCATCTGTGTGAGAACATTTTTTTATTTTATAAATAACTGAACAGCGCACAGTATTTTTAGTTTTTGTTTTACAGTTGAAGTATGTTTATAAAGAATATCTAATGTTACAAGTAATCGGGGATCCCAAATGTGCTTTTTATGTTTTTATCATCTTGGACTTGACGTTGGAGTGTTCTGATTTGTCTGCAGGTGATCACAGATCTGGAGGAGCAGCTGACCTCACTGACYCAGGAGAATGCCGAGCTGAACCGTCAGAACTTCTACCTGTCCAAGCAGCTGGATGAGGCCTCTGATGAGAGGGAGGATCGGCTGCAGCTCGGCCAGGATGTGGACAGGCTGCGGCGGGAGGTGGCTGACAGGGAAATGCACWTGAACAACCAGAAACAGGTAAGATGCTGCTAACATTATACTCTGCTACAACTGTACACAGTATACACAGTGAAAGTCAAAGAGTTACATCCACTCATCATGAGCATGAATGTCAGATTAATTTTAGGCTGTTGATTTATTTGAATTTCTTTGAAGGAATTTATGTGATTGATTAACTGAATTTTAGATCCAGTCTTGTAATTTCATACTTGATGCAGTCAGAAGAACAGAGTCAGTGTTTCTTATCAAAATGAGGCCTTTCTGTCTGTATAAACAAAGTTGGTTAAATTTTAATGTCTGACATAAAAGGTACTGCCCTCCAGGGGTGTGACCAGAAAGACAGATGTACATGATTCATCATTAATTATTGTGCAGTCTCTCCCTTAGATCAGCCTGGGACAGACTGGGCTGGTGAGAGGGATTGATAATGTTTTGGTTCTGATAAGTCCAAGGCTTTTTTCCACTCTGAGGCCTGCTGCTGGGAGCTGAGTCAGATTGAGAATAAAGGTTTTAGAAGAGAGATCAACAGTTTATGGCTTCCAATATATTGATCATGATTTTGTTACAGTTCTTTTCTAGGTCAGAAGGATTATAAAACATACAACTTCAAATATCTTTAAAAACAAGAACTAAGCGCTCAAGTCTGAATTTAAAGTTGATTTTTTTCCAGTCAGCAAAAGGTCTAAATTATTCACACATCTAAATCATTTAAAAAACTGTGCTATACTTGACAAGGTCCAATTAACCTCTTATTTTCCACTAGTGCCACTTGGTGTAGTGTCGGTATGGGTCAGTTCAGGTGCTTTTCCATTGACGTTCTAGTCCGGTTCCAGTAGGTGTGTTTTGGGAGGTTGGTGGAGGTGGAGGTGGTTTTGGGGTTTTTCGAAGAAGAGTTAATGCGCAAAATGAGAGATGGAAACACATTTGTTGAATAAGTTCTGAAATTTAAAAAATTTGCTAAAATTTTGAATTTAAATTGAACAGAAACATGACTAATGTCACTGCTACAATTGAAAACAATGGCACCTCGAGTTCTTGTAAAGGCAGTTCAGATGCAACCAGTGACCACCCCATAGCCAATCAGTGACGAACAGTGTTCTGATGTTGCATTTTGGTGTCAACTGGGACGGCTTGGAACCACAACCTAGTGGGTACTAAAAACAGGGCCGGTTCCATGAATCTGGCCTAATGGAAATGGCTTGGAACCGTACCAAACCGTACCGACACTACACTAAGTGGCACTAGTGGAAAAGGGGCATGACCAGAATTCACTGCAGCTGGTAGTTTGTCTAAAAATAGTTTGCTTGGCAGCACTTCTTGGATTGACACATGCTCAGAACAACAGAGAAGATCAAAGAGCGCAATAAAGGCCTAAGAAGAAGAACTGTAGATTCACAGAAGTTGGGGAAGTCTTTTGGTTCTGAACAACTTTAGATTCCAGCTCATCAGTTCCAAAACACGTATGTTCAAGTTATGTAAATGCTTCACCAGTTTGCAAACGTCTGGAAGAAGATCCACACTGTCACCCTCAGATGAAAGGAAGTTGTTCAGTCCTGCCATGAACTGGAAACTGTTGGATCACCAGTATTTCTATCCCCTGAAGCCAGTTTTACATCATCGTTCACTGGGAGGGTGCTGCCCAACAAAGAAGCTCCTGCTCCAAAGGTGACAGCTTCAGGCTTGATGGAAAAGATGATGGACCATCTTGATGACCAAGTATCTTCTGGAGAAATGTTTTATGGTAAGACTGATTTATTTGATCAGAATGACAGGAAGGACTAAAGGAAATCTTACAATACTGTACCAACAATCAAGCATGGTACCGCTGGATGGACTATTAAAGAACAAGGACTTCCTTCATATTGCTCAACTTATCCTCAAATCAGCAGCTACATGATTAAAACTTAGACACAGTTGGATGTTCTGAGTCCAAACACATCAAAGCTGGTTTCTGGTTAGATAAAACACGATGTTGTAATAAAGTTAATCTGTATTTTCAAACTGTTAAAAATATGGTGTTACAGAAATTTGGGCAGACAGCAGGCAGACAGTTGGAGAAGGTTTCACAAAGCTCAACTAGGCAGGAAACAAACAGAAGGTCAGCTGGGCACAAACATGTAAGGTGATTGGTATAGTTTGGCTCTACAAGCTCAAAGGTGTTACAGTAAATGAGAAGAAGAGAGGAAGAAAAACAAAACCATCTGAACCCTGACATGACTCAGCTAAAAAAGGAAGCAGTGCAGTTCTTGATTTTCTGTGTTCTCTATAACACCTTCAAAGTGTGAATTTATTACCAAGTAAACACACAAGCAAGTACATGAGCCCAGTCTTTAGTCAGTCACAGTTTATTATTCAGATAATATTATTGACTTTAATCTGCTGCAAAGTGCTACAGAAACATTACCAGCTTTAAAACATGACTCTGCCACTGCTGTGCTCCTTTTACTGGAGTTCAGGTTTTGGCAACTTCCCTCTCTCCAGGTTCTGTGTTTTCCTTTCATGTGATAAATCCACAATAACTTGTGACAGGTGACCTCAACGTCTCACAGCTCTGAAGGAGCTAAGTGTGAATCAAATGGCCGAAGCTAACAATATTTCAGTATTGTTACATGTTGTATTCTGGTTGCTGTAAGAGAGACAGAGACAGAGAGAGAAGGGAGGCAGTGAGATATGTTCACTGCCCCAGTGGGAGGATATGTGTGTGGGTGTCCAGCAGCGCTCTCAGTCCCGCTGGTTGTGTAACCAGAGATGGAAGTCATAGACGAGGGATGGGGCGGTGTGTGGGAGGGATGTGTCATCCCCATCACTCCCAGGTCGTGTCAGCTGTAGAAGCGTTGGACTTCAGAAGGCTGTGGTGTTGCTGCAGCATCGACAGAGGCTATATTTGTCTTCAAGAGCTTTGGCTGAAGCGCTGCGTTCTAAGACGTGAACCACCAGTAGAGCTGATGAAAATCATTTTTTTATATCTCGCAACAAGTTTTTGACATAATTCTGGCTATTTGATCACATTTCTTGGCAGAATAGGTAGAGGGTGTTTTTTTTTAATTGGTTTGTTTTCTGGCACAGACCTGATTTTTAAATTCCACAATGTTTCAAGATGGTTGAGCAGGTTAGGGTTTTGGGAAACCCATTCCAGAAGCTAAATGTTAACAGGATTTATCTTGAAACCAGTACTGATGTGTGTTTGGGATCAGTCTCATTGGAACATGCAAACTTATCTTACTTTAAAATCAAGTTCACTGTTAGCTTAAACTAATTCACCTGTGGACAGAAACACTGGTGTTTCAGTAGTTTCCTGTTCATGATGAAGAAGAAATATGCAAAATCCAGTTTTGTTAGCAGGATTTTGTTGTGTTGTTAGAGACTCTAGGAGGCAGAAAAGTTAAATTTAGTCTCTCCTGGTTCTGCAAAGATATCTTTATATTCTGTTTGGGTCAGATTTTTCAGCTTGTTCGGTTTTCTCTATTTTCTATGATGTTTTCTAAACTATTAAGTCAAATCATCTGTGACGGAATTACCATATAAGGTCTGGACTAGGGCTGGGCGGTATGACCTGAAATTCATATCACTGTATAAACTGCATCAATTCAAGGTAACGGTATATATCACGGTAGAAAATTATCTTAAAAAGTAAAGATAATGTAATTTTTACAGCTTTTTTTTTCAGAAAACTGTAATCTTAATCAAACTCAGCATTTTTGCTTTAATATCTGCCTGCCAAACAATGAGCTTCTGCCTGCTGAACTTATCAGCTGCTGCGCTCTCATCTTCATCGCTGCTCGCTCATCGTCATCATCATCATCATCAGAGCAGAAGCTGACTTTACATTAGCAAGATGGATTTATGGCTGAACAAACGTCCACGTCTATTTTTTTAATTGTCTCTGTGGGTAACAATACATAAAAGACAAAAATTTTCTCCGTCAACTTGGGTGTGAAAAATATGGTTGTTAAAGCTTCGCTCTGCGCGACAGGCAGCGGGAGAGTCTGGGGGTGGGGGTCCTGATGTAACCTTTCTACAGCGGGAGGGGGTAATTTTGAGGATTTATTCTCTCAATACGTGTTTTAAAACGCTAGAATTTCTTCGTTATATTTCGAACTCCTGCTCAGTTGTCTCTGCACTCGCAGCTTTGTTGACACAGGTGTGATGACGTAATGACGATAGGACGGTAGTGGGTAAATTTCTACCGTAGGCCAATTTCATACCGTTTCTACCATCTACCGCATACACCGCACAGCCCTAGTCTGGACTTACTCAATTTCCTCGTCTTAATTCTCCTCTGGTTCTGGGTCAGACTCTGGCTTCAACATGTAAGGCTCGATGACATTTTTAAATTAAATTGTAAATAAAACATTTCTGTATCACTAGAAAATGTAACCCCTGCTCTCAAACCGTAGTGGACCGGTCTGGAAGCAAGAGGGGGGCGGGGCTTGAAGCCTCACAAAGGAACAGTGACAAAACCAGCTGCTTTGAGATAAACCTCAGAAAAGTGGTAAAGGACAAGCTGGTAATGTTAGAATGATTAGAAATTCAGACCAAAGCATTGCCGTTCCACTTTATAAAGACCACAACTGAAGGATTTAAATGTGAAAAGCAAGGATTTAAGAGCATCATATATCTACTTTAAGCTTGAGCCTTGATGCTAACTGGGTTATTCTTGAAGCTTAACTTACTTTTCTCCTTCTTCTATTTTCCCCTGAACTTTCACTATGTTCTGAGTACTGATCAATCAAATAATTCATTTCAAACAAATCATTTTAAGCTGTCAAAGAAAAATTACCAGCTGCAGTCCTTCATGATTGCTAACAAATGGTTAAGAACCTTCAGTACCACTTATTAAAGGACTTAGATCAGGGGTGTCAAAGTCATTTTCACAGAAGGCCATATGAGTGTAACGGTGGCCCTCAAAGGGCCAGCTGTAATTAATGTCTACATTTTGTGTTTAACTTTGACTAAACATGAAATGTCACATTCCTTCGTCTCATTGCTGCGTCTGAGTACTGCTAGCAATAACTGAGCTCTATGTGGTATTTCTTGCATAGAAACAGCATTTTAACATTCTTTACATGTGTGACTGACTAAATGTGAAATAACTAATAAAGAAATACTACTAAATGTAAAAGTAAGAATTTTCCTCGTTGCTGAGGTGTGGTAAGTTTTGGTATTCAACAAGTRAAAATTGCTGGGTCAAAAATCTACTTAAGTTAAAGTACTGAAGTACTTACTTTTAAAAATACTCAAGTATTCAAAAGTACAAATTAAAGTTTCTATTATCAGTACATTGCTGTCTTGTTTTCAGAGTGATTTTACAGAACCTTATAACTCTCAGAAACCACCTGATGTACTGACACATTGAACCACTCTGCTACAAATTCTACACCACCTGTAAAGACTTCAGCATAAAAACACAATAAAGTGAGCAGTGAGTTCTTAACTGCAGARATGTAGTTTATCTGTGGTGAACACATAAGACATTTAAACTGATACAAACAATGTTTCAGTCCTAAAATCAAACACTGAGCTGAGATATGAGTGTCTTCAAACATCTCCATTGCTGGGTTCTGTTTGAAATAAAGGTGGAGCTCAGCTCACGTCCATTAACAAAGATGATGTAATTCCAAATCTGTCCCAGGTGTGAGCTATGACTGTGATTGCTTCTCCTTGTGAAGAACATAGTGTGGCATTTCAAGAAAGAAAAATGGCAACAGCTGATTACAAAACTATGCTGAACCAAAAGTAAAGAGTAACTAACAAGCTTTTAAGGATGTAGTGGAGTCATTATATATTTGTCTTTGAAATGTAGTGGAGTGAAATACATAAGTACCCCCAAAAATAATTAATCAAGTAAAGTAAAAATACTCAAAAAATGTACTTAGGTACAGTAGATGTACTTCATAACTGTCCACCACTGCCAACATACAGTTAATAATGTATATTTTCTATACCTTTCTCAGCTTTTTCTAAATAATTAATTTTAAAGAAAGTACCGGTAAGTTTTTTTGTAAATGTGTTACTTCTGCTCTGAACAGAACCTGGAGACCCTGAAGACCACTTGCACCATGCTGGAGGAGCAGGTTCTGGAGCTGGAGACGATGAATGACGAGCTGCTGGAGAAGGAGAGACAGTGGGAAGCCTGGAGAGCGACGCTGGAGGAGGAGAAGAACCAGGCAGAGAGGAGGAACAGGGAGATCCAAAGGATGCTGGACACGGAGAAACAGAACAGGTGACATGATTCGCTCATCCACACTGAATCACTGCGACTGTGAACACATCAGTGACTGGACTGCTTTGGAAGGAGGCAGATGGTTTGCCCTGCTTTTATGTGTTCATATTGTGTGTTAGGCTTTTGTTACTAAACCAAGGAGATAAGACGTGTTTTAGGGCACATTTAACAAAACATCAAAGTTTATTTCTTTTATTTTTCACATTTCATTGAAACAGTGAAGTATTAGTCTTAAAACATCTTATATATTAGAACAAATGCATAGATTTAAGAAAATATAAATATTTTTGTAGTTGTTATTGTTTTTACTTATGGTCCTTCCACCTACACACACTGAATGCAACAAGGCGTATTCTCTCGGGTCTGCTAAAAGGTATTCTTGGAAACAAAAAGGTTGTTTTCTGAGTTATTGTTGGCAGGAAAGAACAGGACAATAAAAACTGGGTAAGCTACAGGCATTTCATAACACATAGAAATGCTGGATCGTCCTTTAGCATTAAACCTCATTCTACATTTAACAGAATAACATAAAAAATTAGGATTGACCTGGAAGAGCATGCCTTTTAAGGCTTAAACTAACAAACAGAAAACAAAGACTGTGTTGATGCCTCAGGCTCCGTGCAGAGCAGCGCAGCTCTGAGTCTCGTCAGGCTGTGGAACAGGCGGTCAAGGAGCACAAAGCTGAAATCCTGGCTCTGCAGCAGGCCCTCAAAGACCAGAAACTCAAAGCTGAGAGCCTCGCAGACACTGTAAGAGTTTCCACATTACTGATGTTAGCTTTGTCTGGTCACCAGCGTCACACCAAACCTTACTTTTTTGTTTTTTCCTTTTCTTGCTCCTCAGTTAAATGATCTGGAGAAGAAGCATTCCATGCTGGAGATGAACGCCCGCAGTTTGCAGCAGAAGCTAGAGAGTGAGCGGGAAGTGAAGCAGAGACTGCTGGAAGAAGTACAGTGGCTTCACATCTCACCAGTTTACCTCTTTACATTTACTCATTATTTGCAAAAAACAGTTGTTTTTAAACTTTATGATGAACATTAAAGTGGACATATCATGTTTTTAAATCCTTTTTAACATTTAAATCATTTAGTTGGTGTCTTTATAAAGTGGAACTACAAAGCTTTAGTCTGAATTACTCCTTATTCTGCCTTTACCAGCCCCTCTTTCACCTCTTTTTCTGAGGTGTGCCTCAAAGCAGCTGGTTTTGTTACTGCTCCTTTAAGATGCTTTAAGCCCCGCCCCCTCCTGCTTCCAGACCGCTCCACGCTGGTTTGAGAGCAGTTTACGTTTTCTAGCTTGCAGAAACGTTTTATTTACAATTTCATTAAAATATGTCAACAACAGAAGACGTCCATCCAGCCTTACATGTTAGAACCAGAGTCTGACCCAGAACCAGAGTCTGTTCCAGAACAAGAGTCTGACCCAGAGTCAGAGTCTGACCCAGAACCAGAGTCTGACCCAGAACCAGAGGAAAATTAAGACGAGGAAATTGAGTAAGTCCAGACCTTATTTGGTTTTTCTGTCACAGATAGTTTGACATAATAGTCCAGAAAATGTAATAGAAAATAGAGCAAACAGAATGGGCTGAAAAATCTGACCCAAACAGAATATAAAGATATCTTTTCAGAACCAGGAGGTACTAAATTCAACTTTTCTGCCTCCTAGAGACTCCAAGTCCACAACAAAATGTATTTAACAAATAAAAAAGTGGATTTTACAGGATATGTCCCCTTTAAGTGTACAATAACTGGTCTGAATTTTTTTGATTAGATTGTTTTGTTTGTAATGTGTTTTATTTTCTGTGTTGGTCTCTGCTGAGGCAGAGACTAATGGGGTACCATGAACCAAACTAAACAAGTAAATTATCATTAAAAGACAAATAAAAACTGTTGAACCATGCTGAAAGGTTCACATGGAGCTGTCACTGAAAGCAACAAAGAAGCACAAGCTCCCAACATCCAGGCTTTAATGTAACATTTTCATCCACAGCAAGAGAAACTGCAGCAGCAGCTGGATGCTCAGAAGAGTCACATATTCCGCCTGACCCAGGGGCTGCAGGATGCTTTGGACCAGACCGATTTGCTCAAAACTGAGAGGACTGACTTGGAATACCAGCTGGAGAATATCCAGGTGCTTCTACACACGCGCATGCATGCATATGAGCTATTATTCGTAAAAGACACATACATAAAGATGACGGGGCGATGAGCCTGTAAGTGCTGAGCTAAATCTTTGTTTCGTTCTCAGTCTYGTTTTTCTCCCCACTGTTCTGAACCACACAAACAACCCACCAGCCCCCACTGCACACACTTAGTTTACTTCACAACGTACAGCCCCCCCACACCTCCACTCTGTCTCTCTGTCACCCTCTGTGTGAAGTGAAGTACTTGAGGAGAAATTCATGGCAGTAGTGATGTTCACTTAGCTCCACCTGCAGGCTGTATACTCTCATGAGAAGGTGAAAATGGAGGGAACCATCACCCAGCAGACCAAACTCATCGACTTCCTTCAGGCCCAGGCTCATGGCGGCTCCAAGAAGAAAAAAGTGAGACAAGTGGAAATCACAAAACGTTTTTGAAATAAAGGAAGACGTCTACATTCTCTCCATGTTTGTCTGCTTCTATTGGCTTCTGTGTCTCTCAGGGTCTTTTCGGACGTCGGCGAGAGGACCTGTTGGCTGCCATGGCTGCTCAGGCTCAAGCTCAGGGTCAGAGTCAGGGTCAAAGCCAGGTGCCCCCTGTGCCCCCCATCCAGCCGGTGCCTCTGCAGTACAGCGACATGAAGGCAGCTCTGGATAAAGAGCGGTCTCGTTGCTCAGAGCTGGAAGATGCTCTGCAGAAAATGAGAAATGAGCTCCGATCTCTGAGAGAGGAAGGTCAGACTGCCCTACAGCAACTCATGCATTCTAATATACACAAAAACCAAGGCAGTTTTCTCTTGAATGGAAAGATTTTCTCTACACATTGCAATCTCACAACGTTGACAACATTCTTTCTCACTTTGTTTTTTATTTTAAAGTTTTATTAATTGTAGCATATTTGAGTGAAGAAAATAAGGATGATGAACTTTCTCGACACTACTACACACATGTATTTACACTCGTAAGGTTTAAGGGCCACCATGGGTGTAATTTRTGGTGGATCACAATTATTTGATCCAGTCAATAAAACCCACCCTCCAAAAAATATTATCACTTGCTCTAACACAATAGAAATGAACTGGTTAAGTACGCAGCTGCAACTCTGTTGATGTCTTTAGGTAATTTTGACCTGAGTTCAACACTTATGATGTCATATATGTACGTTTAAGCATAATCACTTAAAATAACATGCAGRGGTTTAGTCTGATTGTCACATTATGGCTSGATTTGTTGAATCGTGTGTTGTAATTCTTCCTATCCAGGTTGTAGTGCACCAGGTAAATTCTGTATATACTCCTAAGTAATTTAGGTATGTGGTGTAAAACATCTTAAAAATGTAAATATTTGTTACTGTTGGAAAAAATGAAGAAAAGAACATTATCCTTTTCTTAATTGTTCAACTAACATGGAWCAGTAAATACAAAGAAAACAGGAAAGTTAAGTAAATCACAGTAAAAGCATTACAATGTATTTTAACCCCAAAGTTTTTTTCCTTTTTTTTTTTGTCAGCGTTTTGCGATACCATCTAAAATTATGACAGAGTAATTGTAGTTGAGCTGGTGTACATTTACATGTTTTAGTTTAAAGCTGCACAACATCCTGCTCACACACTGACCCACTTAATAATATTTGAACAACAGGAAACATTCTGAGCTTGTAAAAGTTGTAAAACAGCATTAAAGTGTTGTAAGTTTTATTTATGACTCCACACGCAGCTCTCCAGTGTAAGGACCACAGCAGCACTACTAACCCAGCCACAGCAAGGCAGCAGATAATCCTGTCTGCCATGGTGAAGTCCCCCGAGCACCAGCAGGGCCCCACCAGCCTGGCACCTTCCAACTCAGGACGCAGAAAAGACACCCCAACCCCCGAGGGTGAGTGAAGGAAGGAACCTGAACACCTTAAAGGGCACATATCATGCAAAATCCACATTTTTAGCTCTTATATACATTTCGTTTTGTACTTGGAGTTTCASAGTTTAATTTAGGGTGCATTCACACCAGCCCTGTTAAGTCTGCTTTAATTGAGCTCTAGTTTAGTTTAGTTTAGTTTAGTTTACTTTAGTTTACTTTAGTTTAGTTTAGTTTACTTTAGTTTACTTTCCTTTAGCTTAGTTTACTTTAGCTTAGTTTAGTTTAGTTTAGCTTAGTTTAGTTTAGTCATTCATTCATTTCATTTAAAAACAAAGTAAATTCAATATACAAAAAATACAAATGACTAATAAAATAAAATGAAAGGCAGCAGAAGGAAGAAAGAAAATCTTATAATATCTGCACCTTTTCCATCAAAAGAAATTCAAACAATAATAATAAAAAACAGAATTTTTTTTTATAAAAATCAAGTCTTTCTCAGACAATTTTTAAGGAAATATATCAAGTCACTTCATATTTCTTCAACAGACTGGATTTTACCATTATCCTAAACTTATACATTGATCCTGCACTTTTAATATCATACTCCAGATTATTCAACAGTTTTATTCCTTGCACTGAAGTACGTCGTTCCTTCAAACTAGTTCGGATTTTAGGTTTCACAAACACCTCTGTCCCTTTTAAAAYGCAATAACTCTGTCTCTTAACAAAATTCGATTGGATGTTCAAAGGTAATATATCCTTATGAGCCTTATACATAATCTGCAAAATGTTGTAATCAACCAACTCAGAGAATTTCAATAATTTCAATTGACAAAATAATGTATTTGATGGGTAATCATGATGTTTTTGGTGATAAWTCTTATAGCTCTTTTCTGCAAAATAAAAACAGGATTTGTAATTGTTTTACACRCCTTCCCCCAGACTTCAACACAGTAAACCAAATGTGGAACAATCATTACATTATACAACATATACAAAGCTTTATCATTAAACAACTCCCTTACTTTATATAGTAATGCAATAGTTTGTTTGCTAGAGATGTGATGTTCACAAACGATCCAAATCTTTTGAATGGCTCTTTACAAYGAGCGATAGGAGCTGAGTCGCGGGCAGTGACGAGCCATATATAGTTTTATTTTTTTTATCCCTCATATAATCTTTATTTTTTTATCCTTAAATCGCTCCTGCTTTGCTTTGTTTCACGGAAAACAGGCAGAGCGGTGGAGTACAGAAGCTCACGGGGAAAGGGCAAGGGGGATTTCCGCTCGACAAAACACGTTCCACCCACGTAACGTGATGACGTCATCACATACGGCTACGGGATGACGTAACTYGTTCAAAATCAAAAGGCTCATTTGAACGGCTCTATGAAACAATCGGCTCCTCAACGGATCCCTTCAAAGAGCCATTTATCCCATCTCTAGTTGTAGTGAACTCTGGTGCGGCTCGATTACATGTGTGAACCGGAGACCACTCCAAAAGCAGGAAGAGGACCATAACGCAGGTCATTCTGAGTAATAACAGTGATAAAGTTACTCATATCTTGTAAATACCTCACTGGGCCTCTGTATAAGGTGGACATCACTGCTGTGAGGATGGMTGTGCTCCTTCTCAGTGAACGCCGCCTCACATGTAGCCGTCTCAGCTGCCGTGTGTGGGGGCTTGGGGTCGGGGGGTGAAGCACCCCATTTGGATTTATAGGAACAGCCTCAAAACGAGTTGATCTGAGACACACATCAGAAAAGTAGGGGCTGGTAAAGTTAAAATAGGAATTCAGACCAAAGCATTGCAGTTCTACATTTTATAGACAACAAATTGATTTAAATGTGAAAAAGATGGGTTTTAAAGCATGATTGTGGGCTATACTACCCTGAACATGTCTGATCTTTGAARCTAAGTGGGGTTTGGCTTTGTTAGTACTTGGGTGGGAGACCACATGGGAATACCAGGTGCCATAAAACCAATATAGGAGTTGTGCCACCATTGGAACTCTAGCAATGAAAAACCTTTGATTGTCATAGGTCACCTTCTATATAAGATAACTTAGATGAGATTAAAGCATGATATGTCTCCTTTAAACCTAACACATGCTGTTTTCTTAGCAACACATTCACACAATGATAACTCACAATATTTATATTCCAGTTAATCATTTGTGAAGCTTTTATTATCCTTTYTTACACACCTTTCAGAGAGAAGGAGAGTCACTTTTGAAAGTAAGTTGTCCAAAGTTGTGATTTTCACAGTTCGATCTCTTCTTTTCTCCTTTTGCCACCTTCACATCTTTGGCAGGCCAGATTTTGAAAGCTCTGCACTATTTGAGATGTCAGCTCCCACCTTGTTTGTCAAATAAAGTTGAAAAGGCTTCAGTGCAAAGCTTTTGAAATCTGCAGCATTCTGACTTTGGTTGCTGCTTGGTTACCTTGCTCTGTTATAATCCCACCTGAACTTCACATCATACACAGAGATGCACCGTACAGTAAACTCTGCAAAGCCTTTGAACACATWTTCACAACTAAAGGTATTATCCAGTCATTTTTTAAAAATCTAACAGATAAAAATGCATCAGACATGTCAAGCCTTTGGGATTTCCATCTAAATTTGACATCATTGTAACTGGGGAAAAGCAGTGTTTTTTTTTTGTTTTTTTTTTGATGATTCAAACTCCAGTGAAAATGGGAAACATCCAAGAATTAATGTCACCATCACAGCTGGGTTTAATCTRTTTGTTTGATCTATTTTACAACACAAGCACCTGCTTGTATTTTCAGTATCAGGATATAATATGAATTATTTGAATTTTAACAGATTCTAAAAATATTCAAGTCTATCTTCAATGTGCATTAACACACAACAGAAAGCTCCAGGTCAGTATTTATTAAACAAAACCAAAACTAAAACCAAAAAACTACAAGAATGAACCATGTGCTGCTGATCAAGTGATCTCATTTCATCGTCAGGTGTTTTAACACAAAGCCAGAGAATGATGTCAGCAATGAGCCTGGAGAAGAGGCTGTTACTGCCAGTCAGTCTAAGGAGTACTTAAGCTCATTTTCCAACAACTATTTTACAGAGAGATGGATTATTAACAGTTTATCATAGGAAAACTCCTGACCACCGCTCTATATAGGACCTTTTTAACCTCGAGCAGAAAAGTTCTGTAAAATGTCAAACATRCATGTACCTTTCATTATAAACTTCCTGGCCAAAAAAAAAGTTGCCACCAAAAAAAATAAAAGGTCACACACTGTAATATTTGTTTGGATCACCTTTAGCTTTGATTACAGCACACATTCTCTGTGTCATTGTTTGGATAATCTTCATTGTCACCAGATTTATTTCCATCCAGTTACATTAATGTTTCACCAACATCTTTCATTGATGATGGTAGAGTCTGACCTTCTCCAGCACATCCCAAAGATTCTCAGTGGACTCTGTGGAGCCAGTCCATGTGTGAAAATGATGTCTCATGCTCCCTGAACCACTCTGTCACAATTCCAGCCCCATGAATCCTGGCATTGTCATCTTGGAATATGTCCGTGYCATCAGGGAAGAAACAATCATTGAAGGAATAACCTGGTCATTCAGTATATTCAGGTCAGCTGACCTCATTCTTTGAGCCCAGACTGTTGCTGAACCTAGACCTAACCACCTGCACCAACCCCACATCTTAGAGCTTAGTTACATCCTGTTGGCACCTTCTTTTTGGCCAGGTAGTGTATATGACACAGTATTTTACACACTGTAAACAACAGTTCTTCCCTAACTCCCACACTGATCAGCATATTGAGGGCAGTAGGAGGGCTCACTGTCTTGTCTCTGCTGCAGGAGCTGAGATTTAAACCCCCGATGTTCTGATTGGAAGATGACCTCTCTATCAAAGCCAAAATACTGGGTGGATAAATATCCAATATAGTTACCAACCTTACATTAATGTATTGAATTTGTAAAAGACTTGAAAACAATATTGGATACATGACAAACAAATTTCAAACCAACTGGATAATACTTTTAAAAAACAGGAGTAACAAGTAAGAAAACTAATAAGAATCAGCATTTTTTTATACATTTTTTTGTTATCAGAGTTTACTTGCAAATGCATTTTGCTCAACATCTTCCAGTTTCTTCTGTAGCATGAAGAYGTTTTTGAGGTGTTGAATCTACCTGACAGACAAACGCACTGAAGCTGTCCTCACTCTGTTCCCTGACCCTGTTCAGAGTACAGTCGTCGTTTGAAGGACAGTCAGAGGGACAGGGACAGGGAGAGGGTCCTGCACCACAACACCCCTCACCGATTCACCGTGGGACTCAACATGAGAGCTGCCAAGTGTACTGTGTGCCTCGACACTGTTCACTTTGGCCGCCAAGCAGCAACCTGTCTCGGTGAGTGAAAGATCCAGGAGGACAGACCCACAACTAATGACCCACACCTTCATACAACCTGATAATAAAACAAAGTTCTTGTTTTTTGTGTGTGACCATACGYCTCACTGCTGTTTATTGAACCTTTTCCCCACTAGAATGTCATGCTTTGTGCCACCCAAAGTGCTCAGCATACCTTCCATCGACGTGCGGCATGTCCAGCGACTGCTCCCTGCATCTTTCTGATGGGCTGTGTCGAGACAAAGGCAGCTCTGCGGGTCAACAGCTCAAAGAGGCTGGTGGACACATGCAYCTCGAGGGCTGGATGAAACAACCCAGGTTAGCTATGAACACACTGACAYGGGGGACCTTTACACAACTTTAGCTGCTGCTGTTCAAAACCAAAAATACTCCTTTTGGAACAAATCTACAAATACTCCTACAGTATAAGAGAATCCAGCATCAGAGCCCAAAACAGACACTCTATTATTTTCTGTTTGATACGACAAACATTTTGTACTAAAAGAAGTCAGCTGAGATTTAAGAGAAACTAGGTATATTAAAGCAGGGCTGTCAAACTCAAGGGCAACATGAGCATTAGGATGGCCCTCAAAGGGCCTGTTGTTGTTAGTGTTGATGTTTTGTGTTTAATTTCGACTAAACACAGAACATCAGAATAACTGACATGCATTATGGGAGATGTAGTTTGAGCTTGTTGTTTTAACAGTGTTTAGTGAATGTAGAAATGTTTTCTTATGAGCCTTTAGCCAAGATTCTGAGGTTTATTTTGATACTAAACATGTCCATGTTTAACTAACAGATCTTAAGTTAAGAAGTCAGAAGAAATATAAAATGGGAAATGAAGGTTTCATCTTTAACCTCTTGAACACCATGAGCAAAACAGCATTTCCCATTTTCTATTTCTTTTAACTTCTGTTAACCTAAGATCTGTAAGTTGAACCTCGACATGTTTGGTACTAATAGAAAGCCAAGAATCTTGGCTTAAAGCTCATCGATATTTACATTCACCAAACACAGTTCAAACAACAGGCAGTTGAATTAGAAAGTAATCCAACTGTACAAAATGGGATTGTTGCAAATCAGAAAATACATTACAACAAATCAGTAAATACATTACAACAAATCAGTAAATACATTACAACAAATCAGTAAATACATTACAACAAATA
>NW_013952847.1:286190-295958 GCF_001266775.1 Austrofundulus limnaeus | reverse complement strand
ATATATATGTACGTATACATATTATGTTCCATCCCCAATCTCTCTAAAACCACAGCAGCTGTTTTAATACTAACACTTCTGATGAAATCTACCAAGTGTTGCTTTATTTTGATACCAGGATTATTTAAGTACAGTTTGAAAATGCTGAGAAACACTCAGCTACATTTCAGCATGGTATTTTGAGCAAAAACTTCAAGAAAACCCCTTGGGGCTTAAGAGGTTAAAGCACTTGTGGGCCTCATAAAATGACATGGTGGGCCACATTTGGCCCACGGTYCTTGAGTTTGACATACATGATTTAGAGGTCTGTACATGACTCTTAAGCCTTGTTTTCTGACAGAAATGGAAAGCGAGGTCAGGGCTGGGAGAGAAAATACATCATCCTGGATGGCACTAAGGTGTCAGTTTATGAGATMGAGCCCAGAGAAGGTAAGACTTAAATCTGACTGGGTCATTAGCAAACAGACTACCAGAAGTAACCTGGCCTCTGTCTACAGACTCTGTGAAGCCGCTGGAGGAGTTTGACTTGTGTCTATCTGATGGAGAAGTGATGGTTCATGGAGCAGTTGGAGCTTCTGAGCTTCCAAACACTGCAAAGTCTGGTGGGCACAAAGTTTATTTGGTCTACGGATGTTCAAATATTTTTTTCCACATCAACAAATCTTGTGCTGATTTACCATTTATAGGACTTTCCCATCTGATTGTTGTTCAGTCTTTCTGTCTTTTTTGTTTTATCACGTCGCTTTCCTTGATCCTGCAGCTTATAGAACMCTTTCCAGTTTTTGTCCTGTCATTTCTATCTTTAAAAACAAAGCCTGTTAGAATTAATTAGCGTGACGTTAACTCTGAAGTTGAATCTCCTGTGTTTGTGTCAGATGTCCCCTTTGTCCTGAAGCTGGAGTCTCGGTGTCACACTCCCTGCTGGCCTGGTCAGTCCATCTACTTCATGGCCCCCAGTTTTCCAGAAAAGCAGCGCTGGGTGGCTGTGATGGAGTCTGTGGTGGCTGGGGGACGAGCCTCGCGGGAGAAAGCAGAGGCTGATGCAGTGAGTATTTCTGAAGCCAGCACCTGGACATAAACAGCTGTCTCTGTGGACCTGGAAGGTCCTACATTATTAAAACTGYTCTCTCAGATAAATGTTACATTGATGGCTTTAACCTAGCCTTTCTCTGAGGAACAAGTTTACTTTTTGGTGGGACTGGAAGATAAAAGTTTTAGGTTTTAAATGCATGGTCATCAAAAWACATGTGTCATTAACTGTCTCCTTCTCTCCTCTGCTCTTTTCTTCTCTCTGTCTCTTCCATCACCACTTGTTGCTTTTTCATCATGTCACACTCTGTGTCTGGTTTATGGATATGTTTTGCTCATTTGCTTGATTATACTGGACTCACTGTTTTTTTAAAAAATAGGCTCTTTTGTCCAAAAGGCATCTGGTTCTGTCTCCTCTGGTGCAGGTAAAGAGTTCAGAGATGCTGATTGAAGGCGTTTCATATAAACACCACATACAGTCATGAGAAAACAGCCTACCCTCTTTCAGTTCTAGATTTTTAAATATCACAGCTTAATACAAATATTCTGGTCTTCATATGGCTTTGAAATTATTCAAATTTAACTTCAAATAAACAAAAAAAAAGACACAACTGATTTAACAATGGCATTGTGAACTATGTGAAAACAAAGTCAGCCTCATGATCCATTAGGTTGTTAGAGTTTAGGTTAGGTTGTAGTCTGGTGTTGTGTTAACTCACCTGAATGCTCCAAACYGTTAAAACTCCTGCATTTAAAGTGCTGATCATACTGATGATATTTCAATTAGGTTTATTTATATAGCACCAAGTCACAACAAACATCGTCTCAGGGCACTCATAACAAAAAATAAATCTAAAGAAGCCAGCAGATTGTGTTGAATCACTTCATCACAGTCTCCCATCCTGAGCAGCACATTGGTGACAGTGGAGAGGAAAAACTCCTTTTAACAGGAAGAAACCTCCAGCAGAACCAGAACCAGGCTCAGGACAGGCGGCCATCTGCCTTGACCAGTTTGGATGGGGGGACAGGAAAGATACACAGAAGGACTGGTCCAGGTGCATTTTCTACTGGAAGAGAGACAAAGAAAAAAACATGTTATTGATAGAAATAATTACAATAAACATGTAGAGAARAGAGACTAAASACAACAGCAGAGTGAGGAAATGTGCTCAGTTTGTGCTCCAGCAGTCTAAGTCTACAGCAGAAGAAAAGAAGAATAACTCAGGAAACCTAAGTCTAACTATTAGGATTTATCAAAAAGGAAAGTCTTCAGTCTAATCTTAAAAGTAGACAGAGTGTCAGCCTCAYGGACAGAAACTGGAAGTTGGTTCCACAAGAGAGGAGCTTGATAACTGAAAGCTCTGCCTCCCATTCTACTTTTAGAAACTCCAGGAACCACAAGTAAACCTGCAGTCTGAGAGTGAAGTGYTCTGTTAGGAAAGTATGGAACAATAAGATGTTTAATATATGATGGAGCTTGGTTGTTAAGAGCTTTGTATGTTAGGAGTAATATTTTAAATTCTATTCTGAATTTGACAGGGAGCCAGTGGAGAGAAGCTAAAACTGGAGAAATACAGTATGATCTCTCCTTACAACTCTCATTAAAACTCTAGCAGTAGCAGCATTTTGGATCAACTGAAGACTTCTTAAAGAGTTTTTTGGATGTCCAGATGATAAAGAATTACAGTAATCCAGCCTGGACATGATAAATGAGACATGAATCAGTTTTTCTGCATCMTTTTTGGACAAAATGTTTCTAATTTTAGTGATATTACACAGGTGGAAGAAGGCGGTCCTGGTAACACTTTTAATATGGGGTTAAAAGACATATCCTGGTCAAAAATAACACCAAGTTTCTTTACATTAGAACTGGAGGCCAGATTAATGCCATCCAGAGGAGGTGAAAGGCTACAAAGTTGATCCCTAAGATGTTCAGGTCCAAAAACCAKAACCTCTGTCTTATCTGAGTTTAGAAGCAATTCACTTCATCAATACGTCTGAGCAGCACCTGACTGAGGTTAGATTTGAATTATTTCAGAACCAGGTAAAAGTATTATGCTCTAAAATCTAAAAACTCTAGACCTGAAAGAGGGAGTTCCTATTTCCATCATTGTCTACAGCAGCAGTGGGCAGTCCTGGTCCTCTGGGCCTAATCCTGTATGTCCTACTTGTTTCTCTGCTCCAACGTGACTTGAATAAATGGGTGATTAACAGGCCTCTGCAGAACTGTCAGGTGTGTTTACAGCAAAACAAGTAAAACAAACAGGACTGTGGCCCTCGAGGACCAGGATCCTGGTCTACACACACCCTGCTGAAGCCCTCAGCACTGCATGTGTGTCACTGTGTTGCTTATTTCACTTCCTGCTTTCACCTCACCTGCTGTCGCTGCTCCTTATCAGACATTTTGTCAAGTCAACAAGACTCTGTTTTGTAAGCAAACATAAAGGTTCTTACCAAGATGCCTCACTAAGGTGATGMTGATGATTAAGATACCACTGACTGCTTGGTTTGTTTCTACTCTTTCAGAAGCTTCTTGGGAATTCTCTGTTAAAACTGGAAGGAGACGACAGACTGGACATTAACTGCACCCTTCCTCTCACAGATCAGGTACATTAGAGTATGTTTGTGAAAAGATCAGGAAACTGTTTTCTTGTGCTCTTTAACTAGTTTTGATTTATTTTATAACCTACAGCAGGGGTGTCAAATTCATTTTCATTAAGGGCCACGTGTTCGTTACGGTGGCCCTCAAAGGGCCAGGTGTAGTTAACTTTAACGTTTCACATTAAACTTGGACTAAACGGAAAACATCTTGTTCCTGTCTCATTGCTGCAGCTGAGCACTGCTAACAAACAATAACTCTACCTGGTATTTCCTGCTTAGAAACAGTGTTTAACACATTCTCTTTCAAACACTGAAAAGTACTATGCGCAACTAACTAAATGTGAAACTAATAATACAGAAATACTATTAAAATTAAAAGTAAGAGAGTTTTACTCACTGAGTTGTGGTGAGTAGCTGCCTGGGGGCAGACGTTATAAGATTTTTTTCTTCTTTCTGCTCCCTTTTGAGAATGAATCACAATGATTGTGGTCATAATTCATTATGATTTTGTGTTGTGCTGGAAATTGTTTTGTTTTTTTAATTAAATGTTTTGGATTTAATTAAATGAAAAAAAAAACTTAACTCTTACTTCCTACAGGGAATTCCCAGCATACAGTAAACAACATGCATTATGGGAGCTGTAGTTTATGGTGGACGCTGGCTTTACGGCAGCTTATTTTAAAACATTAATACTGAACTAACTAACTAAACTAGTTACTTAAAGCCATCAGCTCAGGGGCAGGACAGTATTATTATCTTTCACCTTTTAAATGTTTTTATTTTGTTGCGTTGAATCATAAATTTAAAGTTTACCATTGATATTGACACGTGATCAGTTTTCTTCATAGCAGAACAGTTGATGAGAATTTGCCCACCATGCTCACCTAAATGATGTTCAGCTGTTAGTTTTGTCTTTTTATTTGTTTATTTTTATGCATTAGTTTTGTTTGTTTGTTTGCTACAGATCGTCCTGGTGGGGTCTGAAGAGGGTCTGTATGCGTTGAATGTTATTAAGAACTCCTTGACTCACATCCCTGGCCTGGGGTCAGTTTTTCAGATCCAGATCATCAAAGAGCAGGAAAAACTGCTGATGATTGTCGGTAAGATGTCCCGTCTCATTGTTTTCTGTAAGATGAAGGAAGAAAGTCCTGACTTTTTTTGTGGCTTTAGATGCTGTCGTTAAAAAGAACTGAGATAAATCAATGAATTTGAATCTGAAGTTTGTCGCTCTSCAGTAAGAATAATTATTCACAAGTAAGTAACATTTAGGACCGTTATTCACCCCAAGGTCAGACTGTGCAATGCTACAAAAACCCTAAAAGCTCCATCTCAGACTCCACTGGCCTCAGTTAGCAGGGGAGAGGTTAAAGGTCATGACAGGACAGTTAGAAAAAGAAAGGAAAAACTAAATGGCATCACAGCTTAGGTTAGGTAAAGTTGCATCTACTGTAAATTTAAACAAGTTGGTGGTTTAGATATTTTGTAAGTGAATGACAGTAACGCTCAGCTGTCAACACATGCAGTACTTTTACAGGACCACATTAAATATGTTTGGCTAGAAGTCACAGAGAAAACCAAACAGTAAATTAGCACAAACATCTCATAACAAGTGACAAACACAGATGCTGTCAACTTGTTTTACAGCCACAGGACCTGAGCTCCTTGCAGACAGTGAGTCCAGCAGGAACTCCTCTGTAGACCAAAGGATAAACGTTCAACCATCAGTCTGACAGTTGAAGCTAAATGATCCCAAAGCCAGAAGCACAGCTACAACAGAATGACTGAAAAAGAAAATAATCGAGTCGCATTAAAGAAATGGAGCTGATYGAAGGCTTTTTAGAGAGCTGTGCAATAAATAAATACTCACAAACCTCAGTGTACCAAAGCTAAACTATTAGCTGGTAAAAAAAAATACCTGTTTATTAGGCTTAATTTCAGACATTTACACCTTGAGTAAAATGGGACCTGAGTCAAACAAAAGCAGCAACAATTAAACATTTTAATTTGTATGTTGCTAAAAGCCTGTCTGACTGATGCTGAAAATTAACCAAGACTATTTGAGTTTACGTTATTAATACGTGACACTTGTCCCTATACAGATAATCAGTACATTAAATGAAATTACTTGGAATAAGTAATAAAGCAGAACTATTAATTGATGCAGATCTAACATGATCAAAACTAATGTGATTAAACTTTCAGCCTGTTTCATGTGAGGCCCCCTGCTGGCCTGAGGCCTCCAAGCCATGGCTTATGTCAGGTTAGTTTTGAATGTTGTACAGAAGAGTGGGCCACAGTTCCTCCACAGCAGTCTGAGACTGATGAAGATCATTTGAGTTATTTTTTTGCAGGCTCAACAGATAATAAATCATGGAGTTTTCAGTCACAGATTTAGTTTGTGTTAAACACACAGCAACACACGGTCCTACTGTGCGTATGTCTGAGGGTGTACTGATCTGACTGTAGGACCAGATCACATGATGCAGCCACAGAGAACAAGATAAAAACGTTCAGTCTGTCTGTCTGGGAGCATAACGTCTGTCTGTGTGCTGCAGGGGATGAGAGGGCGCTGTGTCTGCTGGAGATTAAGAGAGTGAAGCAGTCTCTGGCTCAGTCCCACCTGCCCAGCCCAACTGAACTGGCCCCCTACATCTTTGAGACAGTGAAAGGCTGCCATCTGTTTGCTGCTGGGAGGGTATGTCCTCATCTTCTTTGTGACACTCGAGGCAAAGCAGATTGTGTGTTTTCACAGAAAATCAAAATCAGAATCAGGTTGTTCAAGTATGCTTGTTCCACTTAGAAAGGCTCACTTGCTCTTGTACTTCTAAGCACCTATTACATATTACTGAACATAAACTACAGTATATTGCCAAAAGTATTGTCTCACCTGCCTTGACTCACATATGAGCTTAAGCTACATCCCATTCCTGATCCATAGGGTTCAATATGATGTTGTTCCACCCTCTGCAGCTAGAACAGCTTCAACTCTTCTGTCCACAAGRTTTAGGAGTGTTTATGGGGATTTTTGACCATTCTTCCAGAAGCACATTTGTGAGGTCACACACTGATGTTGGACAGAAGGCCTGGCTCTCAGTCTCTGYTCTAATTCATCCTAAAGATGTTCTATCAGGTTGAGGTCAGGACTCTGTGCAGGTCAGTCCAGTTCATCCACACCAGACTCTGACATCCAGGTCTTTATGGACTTTGCTTTGTACACTGGTGCACAGTCATTTGGATGGGTGAGTAAATACTTTTGGCAATATAGTTTATGTATTGAGAATAATGGACATAACATTGAGAAGGTATAAATAGACACGAGAAGACAGAGTACACATAAAATATAAAAAACATAGACCACTTTGAACAGTAAGTTAAGGCTTGAAGGCTAAAGATGATAAAATTTTTATTTACGAGTGAATGTTTAACTACTGTATGTTTGTTCAGTGTTATGATGACCTGGGGGTCTTGTGGTTGCTCTTTCTTCACTCGAGAGGTGTAAAGGTCCTGTATGGAGGSCAGGTTAGCATCACTGATCCAGACTTAAAAATTTTCTGCAGTCTGTTTCTGTCTGGTTTGGCTGTTCAGTCAAACCGGACCGTGGTGGACTTGGCAGAGGACCGACCAAACAATGCCTGAGGAGAAGTTTACCAGCAGCTATTGTGGCCAATTAAGCTTCTTGGGGTGCAGCAGGAAGTGCATCCTCTGCTAGACTTCCTTGACGGTGGGATCTGCTGATCGTTTCAGGTCCTGGATGATAGTGGTACTCAGGAACCTGAATGTGTCCATTAGAAACACAGTGACACTGTGGCTGGAGATCAAAGGCAGAAGTCTCCTCCCGATGTCCACTGTTATTTACAGTTTTATGAAAGCTGAGCTCAAGATTGTTCTGACTGCATCAGATAAAGCTAAGGAATGTTTTGAGAAGTTTGACAGAAGAACCACTTGAGGTGCAGTCATTTGTGTAGAGAGAGAATAGCAGTGGGGACAGTACATGTCCCTGAGGGGCACCAGTGCTGATGTTATTTTCTCCTGTGATCCACAGACAGGTGGATGTTAGGACAGAGAGCTGAGACAGCTCTGACTGGAGGTCAGATGTCGAGCTGAAATCCATAAACAGGATCCTGACATGTGTTCCTGCAGAGCTGAGATGTTACAGCTCCATGTTGACTGCATTCACTGACCTGTTGCCTGCAATGCGAACTGCCAGGCGTCCAACAGGGGTTCTGTGTGGGTCCTCAGGTGGTTCAACACCAGCTTTTCGAAGGATTTCACAATCAAAAACATCAAGGACCTGAGGGCCTGTTGTCATTTAATCCTTGGATAAAGTTTTGAGGGAAGATATCATAATACTCTGTAACATGTGCACGTTCTCTTTGCAGGTAGACAACGGGCCGTGTATATGTGCTGCTATGCCAAATAAAATCACCGTTCTGCGTTACAATGACAATCTTAACAAATACTGTATCCGTAAGGTGAGTGGGACCTGCTGAGGAACAAGGGATCTGGTGAAGAGGATAGAAAATGGTTGGTGTATTTGGTGCATGCATCTGAGAGGCTTTTTACAATTACTGTCAGTAAAAAAATGCTTTAAATCAAACAGGTTTTAAAAGTAAAGCTCTTCTTCTGCATGTCTGTTTTATTACCATTTATGATATTTATAAAATGTTAATAGATGGTGGGATTCAGTCTTACACCACAGAATTATGCACATTAGTTTATTTTAGTCTGAATCACAGGTTGAGGAGTTTATAAAATACTGAGATGGAGCCATTTCTAAACTACCTGAGTCAAAATGCAACGTAGGTTTTGTGTTAATGATGAAAATAAAAATGCGGATTATGACATAATATATTATTATGACATTATGAGGAGAAAAAGTGTTAAAAATTCACATTAAATTGGAAAAGGCATTTTCACGACTTAATTAATTAAAAAGAATAAAGGAAAAATCTGAAAAGATGGTTAATGTTTCTATGCAGATTAATGCTCCTATAAGAATACGGTAGTCTGTGACTTACATGTAGTGCTGTGCAAAAGTTTTAAATCATCTTTGATTTCTTATGCTTTTCCTCCTTTAACGTGATCTTGATCAGTAGTTTTTTTTTTACAATATTTTTAAAGTTTTCTCTATATTGTGGCTGATTTTTCTCTCATTTACTGAACAGTTTTTGTACTCAGTATAAACTCAGCATATTGCATAGTTTGTAATCAAGTGTTCCAGTGGTCAAATTAAGCAGATGAACAGAACTGAAAGAAACAGGTAAAAGTTTGGACCCTTGGAAACAAAGTATGAGGCAATGAAGGATGACTCAAGACTTTTGCACAGTACTGTAAATCAATTTGTATGTTATTAATCAGAATCAGAATACTTTATTAATCCCAGCGGGAAATCACAGCAAATTACATTAACTAGTAAATATAAACATTTCACTTTTTTGCTTTTTAAATTTTCCTTGGATCTTTGTATTTTTTACAACCAATTGTCTTTTTTTAAATATATGACCATGCCAGACTTGAGTATATTCCAAATCTTCATTCACAGGAAATTGAAACTTTGGAGCCATGCAGCTGCATCCATCTGACCAGCTACAGCATCATCATCGGCACCAACAAGTTCTACGAGATTGAAATGAAGCAGTATGTGCTCGAAGGTGAGGACACAAATGAAACTTGTCTTTTCCTCTTCAGGCACCAGGAAACATCACAACATCTTCACTGATAAAGGTAACTGAGTCACTTCACAGGGAAACACAACTGTAAGAGTTCTGCTTCATCTTCTGCAGAGTTCTTGGACAAAAATGATGTGTCTCTGGCCCCGGCTGTGTTTGCAGCCTCCTCTCACAGTTTTCCCATCGCCATCATGCAGGTGGCCAGCAGTATGCAGAAGGAGGAATACCTTCTGTGTTTTCATGGTGAGTTTGAACGCACTGCTGCAGGAGTCTGCAGGAGGAGCTGACAAATCATGGACAAAGTAGTGTTTTATTAACAAGAAGTAACCATAATGAGGGAGATCAATGGGCCTCATGCAAGAACCGTTCGTACGCACAGATTTGTTCTTAAGTTGTGCGTACGAGTGATTTAGGAGAATTTGTGGCATTCACCAATGTAGTGTTTACGCCCATTTCACCTCACCTCATC
>NW_013952847.1:275742-284606 GCF_001266775.1 Austrofundulus limnaeus | reverse complement strand
GCGTTACATTTATTCAAATATACATTAAATGTAAAGTAAATGTAAAGTATATGTCACCTTTTCTCAACTTTACATTAAATGTAAAGTAAATGTAAAGTATATGTCACCTTTTCTCAACTTTACATTAAATGTAAAGTAAATGTAAAGTCAATGTGTTACCTTCACGCAAATTTACATTAAATGTAAAGTAAATGTTTTACCTTTTCTTAATACAGTTGATTGGAACCCAAGTAAACCCAGAGAATGTTCAAAATTGGATGCCTAAATAATTATAGTAAGAAAAACAAATAAGGTTTCAGCTAAATGTTTATTTTGAGATTAAAAGACTCCATCTTACTCAGAAGCCTATTTAAAATGCCTTCAATCTTCCATGTCCTTACCAAACAATACAATTTATAGAAAACCAATTTTCTGACTAAATATATTTATTAACTGATCATGACTCTACAGACCTTGGTTGGCAGGTTAAAGATTAAAGGTGATGACAGCAGGCATGGTGTTTGTACATAGGTGTTGCTGTTAATAAGTTTGTGACAGAGACTCTGGTTCTGTGACAGAGTTTGGTGTGTTTGTGGACTCATACGGGCGAAGAAGCCGGACTGATGAGATTAAGTGGAGCCGTCTGCCTCTGTCTTTTGGTAAGTGGATCTTCTAATTGTTTTCTTCCTTTTAGGAAAAATGATTGATAGATTTTGTTGAGGGATTCTGTGCCTGTCCTGTGCTTCAGCCTACAGGGAACCGTATCTGTTTGTCACCTACTTCAACTCTCTGGATGTCATTGAAATTCAGGGACACACAGCAGTGAGGTGAGACAAAACGACAGCTGGTCTGTCAGATTTTTAGCTTTTGATTTTATGTTGCTGCTTGTGTTTCTAGTCCCGCAGTGCTGGCCCACCTGGACATTCCAAACCCTCGTTACCTGGGCCCAGCCATCTCCTCCGGAGCCATTTACCTCGCCTCCTCCTACCAGAACAAGCTGCGGGTCATCTGCTGCAAGGGAAGCCTGATCCGAGAGTCTGGAGACCTGCAGAGAACCGGCTCGAGCCGAGGGTTCGCTGAACAGAAAACAGCTCAGCACATTGTACACGCTGAAAACACACAACGAGTCATGAAGCATGAACTGTGTGGTCAGACTCACAGGAGGAGACAGGATCCATACGTTACTGACAGACACAAAATATTTGGCAATAGAAATTATTTTAAACTTTGAGATTTTTTTTTATTTAAAGTACCAGTCTCTGACTTACCTCTCTCTGCTGCCTCATCCACAGCAGTCCCAGTAAGCGCTGCCCCCCCACTTACACGGAGCACATTTCCAAGCGTTTGACTTCGGGACCCGGCAGCCACGACGGCCTGCATCGGGAGCCAAGCACCCCACATCGCTACCGGGAGGGTCGCACCGAGTTCAGACGAGACAAATCTCCGGCTCGACCTCTGGACAGAGAGAAGTCCCCCGGCAGGGTGCTGGACAGCCGCAGGGAGAGGTCCCCGGGGAGATTCGGGGAGAGCACCCGGCTCCATGCTGGATCTGTCCGAACGCAGCTCGCCCCTGTTAACAAGGTACAAACATGGAGGGGGGGGGGGGGGGGGGGTTTCCTACTGACGCAGCAGGCTTTATGTTCTACCTCCTTCATAATGAACAGACAAAACCATTAAACCTAAACCACCAGTCGACCTGTGTGTTTCTAAACATCTGAACTGGTTTCCTTTAATCTGAGGAGAACAGCTGAGCACCAGTCAATTCAATAAGTGATGATAAACATTGAAAACCAGCTGCAGTCAGTCTTTATCACTAATGAACAGTTTTCAGGATTTGATTTTCAAATTAAAACTGATCCAAGCTTCAGCACTACTTACTCTATAGTATGTTTATTTTTGACCGTGTGAAATAGGGCTGGGCAATAATTCAGTAATCATGAATATCGCGACAGACTCTTTGATATCAATAAAAAACACATTTGATCTGATATCAGTAATTTCACTGGTTATTAACTGGTTATGAACTGGTTATTAAAATAAGCTAAGACCTTTCAGCTAAACAACACTGGGAAAGCTAAGATTCACCTTCATAAGAAAAGCTTCAAGCTGTTAATAAATGACAAATGCCTGCTAAAAAATATTTGCTTGTGCTTTAGTTTGAAATGTGTAAACCAGGGTTTCTTTCCTGTCAGCATATTTTAGCACCCGGTCCACCACCATAGGGTTAATAATTATTGAGTTAGGATGCTTTTACACTGAAATGAGGCATCTAAAAATGGAAATGGGTGACCATATGACACCCCAACAGTTAAAGGTCTGCAGCTAAACAAGGTAAGCTAACAACAAACTTGTGGAGTAAGATGGACAGTAGCAGATCCATGTTTCTACATCTTGCCTCATAACTGCTTAAAAATACAAAGAATGTCAGGAAAGGAAAGAAGATGAGTCAAATGGAGGAAAGATCAAACCACCAATTCTGTAATATTTCAGATATTTTAAGTACAACAAAAGTCAGACCCATGTTATCTAAAACTAATCAATAATTATCGATATCGCCCACTTGCTTATTACTTACTTATTGTGATACATTTTTTAACCAGTAGCCCAGTCCTACTGTGGAAATAGGACACAAAAATATGCAGMAAATAATCCAAACTGTCACCTGAGCCTTCGTCATGTTCAGCAGGTGGAAGAAGCTCCTCTTCCTCTAAAACTTTCCACTAACATTGGGCCTCATGCAAGAACATGTTCGTATTCTTATCCTAAATTTCTCTTACTTTTGTTCGTACRAAGGGTTCGTACGAACATGTCACGTCAGATTCAACAAACTCTTCTATCTTCAGGAAAAGTGTGTAAATGAGCTGCGTAAATTCCACCTGTTCTATCCAGCTGCTCGTGCACGCGAGAGGAGATTAGCATAATTACCACCCCAAAAACACCATATAAGGCTGTGTTTCCTGCCTCAGATACAAGGAAGTGTTCATTCATTCATGAAAAATGACAGCGAAAACTAAAAAGAAAACTTTACGAGTTCACAGATTGAAGTCCGTCTGTCAGAGATCCAGAAAAGAAAATCTGTCATTTTTAGCAGGTCAGCTGTGGAATAAAAAGAGCTGCTAAAAGTATAAACAACTGTGTTAAATCATTTTCATTTATTCAGAAGACACAGCGCTGCGCACCGTACACCCCCCCCCAGCCCGGTCGCAGGTGGTCTCAGTTGCGGTTCTGAAATAAGCATTTTAAAATGTTTTCAAAATAAGTCTGGCACTTTGGAGAAAATCCAGGACTTGCTGGAGGGATTATGTATCCCCTCTGGCCTGGGAACGTCTCAGAGTCCCCCAGGACGAGCTGGAAAGTGTCACTGGGGAGAGCGGGGTCTCCTGCTGCCCCAGTGACCCGATCCCGGATAAGCCGGCCGGACGGACAATTTATATTGTTAGTCTAAATTATTACATTTAAAATTATAACCAATTCAAGCAGAATAGCCTATTGTCAACATAATTATGGAGTGTGATTTATTTTCAACTCAAAATATCTTCAAACTAACGAAATATAAAGTTATTAGTGAAGAAAACCCGTCTGAATAACAGCAGACTGACTGCTCGTAAAATATACGACAGGTCTGGACCACWCGTRAATTTTGTTCRTATCTGAARAAAATCKTAGAATACGAAAACATTGGTGAATGCCACAAATTCTCCTAAATCACTCGTACGCACAATTTAAGAGCAAATCTGTGCGTACGAACGGTTCTTGCATGAGGCCCATTGTTCCCATGAATCATTAAAAAGTATTAAAAGGCACTGAATTCATTAACCAAAAAACACAGCCTTAATTAGCCTTAAAATGTCTTAAAGGGGACATATGTAAAATCCACTTTTTTATCTGTTAAATACATTTTGTTGTGAACTTGGAGTCTCTAGGAAGTAGAAAAGTTGAATTTAGTCTCTGGTTCTGCAAAGATATCTTTATATTCTGTTTAGGTCAGGTTTTTCAGCCTGTTCAGTTTTCTCTATTTTCATGACGTCAAATAATCTGTGACTGGAAGCAGGAGGGGGCGGGGCTTGAAGCATCAGGAGCAGTAAATCCAGCTGCTTTGAGACACACATCAGAAAAGTGGTAAAGATGGGCTGGTTAAGTTAGAATAAGGAGGAATTCAGACTAAAGCATTGCAGTTCCACGTTATAAAGACCACAACTGAATGATTTAAATGTGAAAAAGGCTTTAAAAGCATGATATGTCTACTTTAAATCAGTCTTTCAGAGACACATTGTAAATAGGATGATTGTAATCCATCTCTAATATTAAAATAATTGGTAACATTTAATCGTTCATTTATTTATTTTTTAATAATTTACTGAATGCCTCTCACCTCTAGTTGTTTTGTGTTAAAACAAACATTTGGGTAAAACTGTCGCTGTTTTTTTATTTTCTCGTTTGTGTTTATCATGAAGTTGGTCTTAAATTTCATTTCAAGCGGCATTAAAGAGGTCTTAACAAGTCTTAAATCTAACTTGCCTTAAGCTGTAGGAACCCTGACTAAGGTCATGATGGCAGTTTGTGACCTTTGCCCTTGTTGGTTTGCAGGTGTGGGATCAGTCATCCGTGTGACTCCTCCAGGCTGAAAATGACAGGAAGCTGAAGGAGAGCACAGCTGAAAGCCTGAACTGACTCTGAGTACAAGCACACAAACACATGAYGAAGGCCTGTACATAGTGCAAGCTGAGCTCCAGGCTCAGTGTCGCTGCTGTGGGAGACGTCTGCTGTGACAATCCTCTTCTCTGACGTGTTGGCTGCATGGAACCAGCACCGATCCACAGACTGAGAGAACACCCCTACATGTACATACGGCTGGGTTTTTATAGATGAAGGGAGCAGGCAGCATATGAAGCCATGTCTATTTTTTTTAACGAGTTTTAAAGATGTTGCAGAGAGATTAACGATGTTGGTTTGGAAACACAATACTGCTTTTATTTTTCTTTGTTTGGAGAGTTAAAGCAACTTTTAATTACTCCCATAAATCATGATGAGCGCTTTGACACTTTGCACAAAGAGTTAAAACCTTCTTGTTTGACCAGTCTTCTATCCTGGGATCGAACAAGCTCTCCTCCTGACTAAATATCCTCCAGTATATAACTGCTATGACTGCTTTATTGACAGCTGTTGTCGGGCCATACTTTGTAAAACAACAAGTAAGCAATGTTTTTTCCTCCAAGTGTTCCTTGTGTTGTTTTCTTTGGCAAACCTAAGATGAAATCCACGCAGCTCTGCCTCTGATGCTGGACGCCGTGCAGCCAGGCAGCCTCAGACTGCCTCAGCTTGCTCTTAGTCCGCCGCCGCTGCTGCTGATTGTGGTGCAGATGTGTCCTGTTTCTGTGCAGTGGTATGAAGTCCAGTAACCATGAGAGGGGTCGTCACCTCGCAGAGACCACCTCCACTCGTCCCATCAGTGAGCATGACTTCACCTGCAGCAGCATTTGTTGCTTTTTGATCTCAACTCTTTCTCTTAGTTGTTTCTTTCTGTCATGTATCCACTTGAATTTGCATTCAATAAGTAGACATTGATGTTAGACAGTAACTTTAAGAGTTTCTTGATTTTTAGAGCTGTATAACAGGACATGCATTAAACATGATCAAAGTGTCGGTTTTCTTCCTTGTGTTGGTGAGATCACGCTCTACTGGCAGACGTTTTGACATCTAACTGTCGATAAAGGGATCATCTGTCTGATAGTTATCAACAGTTATCAGCTGTGACACCAGTCATAGAGCAAAGGAGAAAATAGGTTTTGCTCCAGGTTAGGCTAACAGCTAGCCAAACCAGTGCTTAATTTAGACTGTAAAACAACCCCTTAAAAATATCATATTGATTTAACCTTCTAGGACCTGGGGCCACACTGGACAAAAACGCATGCTATGCAAGAGTTTGGGTCTTAGRTGTTAAAATCTGTGATTTCACCCAATCCTTTGGTTTGAAAAGAGGTCACCAGATTTTCCTYGATCTTAGTTTCAATGCAAAAATCACCCAAAACTGATTAAGTTTTAAAAGGTTTATTTAATGTCTCAAAAACAGCTGACATTCAAGAAACCTTTGAGTCAATATGTCTGGCTCACACTGACTATACAGAGTGAAACTTTCTCATTTTATAGGATTAGCCCGTTTCCACCTTCTGGGTGGTTCATCCATCTCTGAAGAGGTGGGTGTATGACCCTTTTCCCATGTTTGGCACATCTGTGATCCGATTTCAATGATGTAATCTCTTTTTCTGCTCTCGAGCGCCCCCTAGTGGCTGCCCGTTTCCTTCACCTTTTCCTGACACCTGATTTTTTACACTCATGATATAGTTTATACCATTTTTCAAAACTTGCAACATGTGACTTTATGTTTCAAAACGCATATATATGGGGCACATGTTATCTTGATTACATTTTGTCATTCAGTAGTAATGCATCCACTTCATGCGGAAAACAAAACATCTTGTTTGTCTGAAAACATCTTATTATCAAAACATCTAATTTTTATGAGCATTATTATGATTTAGTACATGATCACCCAGGACTTAAATTTTTTCATCAAACTTGAGCTCTAACAATCTGAAGCTGGTTCTCACACAGGTGGGGGTTTTCCTCATCAGTTTATGTTTTTATTCTGTCAAGGTCCCACCAGCTACGTCTGTTAGGMACTCTCCTGGCTGTGATAGGTCAATACGTGCCGTGATCAGGCTTCAAACACTTACACATCCCTCTGTCAGTATCTCTGCAACAGGTTTTATTTGGCAGAGTCAGCACCCTGACTTCTGTCTGCAACTGACCCTGGTGCAAAACACACACACTTCTAACAACTCAGCCTACTGTCTGCATTAGGCTGTGACTGACACAGGTCAAGCATATAACATTTGTACATACAGTAACTTGTAAGTAACTGATCTATTGATTACTGTTTACTAAAATCACATTTTCTCACAAAGGTTAAAAGAACATTACATTTGCTAATGCTAAACCTCTACAATTTTACACGGCACGATTTGTTTGGTTTGCTGCTATTTTCGTGTAGATGTATGAGTGAGGAGCAAAGACGTGTTATAAAATTAGAACATGTATCAAACTCAAGGCCCGCGGGTCAAATGTGGCCCACGGGTAAATCCTGTCTGGCCCGAAAAGGGGGCCACCCCCCGCAAAACAAACAAACAAAAAAACTTTTCTTTGTACTTAATATGAAAATTGTTTTTATTTCAATGGTAAACGTTAAATGTATGGTTAATTGGAACAAAAACAATACATTTAAAAGGTGAAAGATAATACTTGTCCACCAGCTGTTGGCTTTAAGTAACAAAGCAGTTTAGTTGGATATCTCAGTAATAATGTCTTAAAATAAACTGCTTTAAAGGCAGCATCCACCATAAACTACATCTCCCATAATGCATGTTGTTTATACATGAGGATTCCCTGTCAGAAAGTGGGAGGGTTCAGAATTTTACTTTAAATAGTATTTCTGTGTTATTTATTTCACATTTAGTTGCACATACAGTACTGTCAAAGTTTATAAGAAGACGTGTTAAAACACTGTTTCTATGCAGGAAATACCAGGTAGAGCTCAGTTTGTGGTGCTCAGCTGCAGCAATGAGATGAAGAACTTTATATTTCATGTTTAGTGTAAGTTAAACATGAAACAAAGTTCACACATGGCCCTTTGAGGGCCACCATAACACTCGTGGCCCTCAGTGAAAATGAGTACAGCCTTGCATCAGAACAAATATCCCTGCCTAGGCTCTTTGTTAGGAACTGAAGTCAGCAGAGAGTTAACTATAACAATCTGAGGTGAACAGATTTTTAAAAAAATAAAAAGTAATGTTTTGCTCATTTATAGTGTGTTGGGGGGACAAAACTTGTATTGGTACCATTCTGTGGAGAATGCTACATCAACCCCAGCTTTCCATATGAACAGACAGATGAACTCAGCATCAGGACACACTCAACAAACACATTTACAATGTAGACACGGTTTGTTCCTCAATACTCTGGGCTCTATGACTGATGTCATGATTGATAAGGTATTATTGATAACTAATGGACAGAACATTATGTATAAAATTACTTGTCTTACCCTTTTAACATGTTGTAACTTTTTTTTAACTTTGCACAAAAAGTCAATTTGGTAATTATTTCATTGTTAAAGCTTCTTGGCAGTAATTCATACCATTGAAAAGCCTGTTAAATTCCATTTTAAATGGTGTCACATTTGTAAGGAACATGCATGGGACCAGCAGTAGAGATGATAATGAGAGTTAATTAGGTGTCAACGATAGCCATGTGATGTGAGTATCAGTCACATGGAGGCAGGACTCAAAAGCCTGAATTTTACCTGAAACTCTCAGACTGAAGAGTCTCTTGGAAGAGAGACGAAACGTTTCATTAAAAAAGAACCCGTCCAGAGGACCTATACATTTTTTTCCTTTTGATAAGAGAGGAGACGTTTAAAATTTATAACTCATGTAGGGGTGGAGCCAGGGGGTGGCCATGGCTACCACAGACAAATCTTTGGCCACCCCATTGGCCACCCTGCTGTACACACCCCTTCCACAGTGAAAATACTTTTAGGGGTGTAATAATCCTCCTGAACAGATGGTGGCAGTGTTTAACAGTTTGAAATATTACCGTGCTCAAAGAAGTGACAAAGAAGCAATTGTGTTCTTTATATACAGAACATATGCCTATGTAATCTGACTTATTGACAATTATTTTTTTTATATTTTTTTAAATTTTTTGTCACATAACACAATACCATTTTATGTTCTGAAGGCTGCATGATGCTCTGTGCCTTTTGGTTGAGGAGACACAACACTAAATCAGAAAAAGTGAAATGCCCCTTTAAATTCACTGTCGGTGAT
>NW_013952847.1:273707-275572 GCF_001266775.1 Austrofundulus limnaeus | reverse complement strand
TATTTTAAATTATAAAATTTAAATTTGACTGTTTTTTTTTTAATCTTTCTTTTACATGCATTTGTGTGTTTTTTCTTTTTGTGTTTTTCTGTCTCCTGTTCATGGAAAATACACCAAATTCCAGATTTTCAAGACTTTGTAAAATCCCATATGACATAGACAAACACACACACACACAAGGTAGGTTTACCTAATTTATTTTTCCTTTAATTCTACAACAAGGTAATGCTCTGTAAAGTAAATCTGACAAAACAAAAAATTCAGACTGGACAAGGAGCACTTGTTACAGGAAATAGCTATGTACAGCTACACACTCCTCTGACAGACATTAGAAGGTTCAAAGTGCTGATCAAACACAGAAAAAAGAAAGAGGGGAAAAAAAATCAAGCCAAAACAACTGATCCCTTTGAGAGAGACCTGTGATGAACTGCTTGGCACCAGTCTCCTCCATAAGAGACACACTCACACAGTCGCACTCTCAAACACGCACACACGCACACCAAATGATTACTGGGCCGCAGCAGGAAAGCCTCAGAGAAAAGAAGAATACAACAGATGCAGACTGAGAACTAAGGAGGGGTGGGCTAAAATAAGAATGAAAACAATCAAATAAAAAGCACAGCAACCTGTGTTACACACGTCACCAGACCCTCACTTCCATGTAGCACCAGCTCTCATCCTTCTTACAATAATAAAAAGAAAAGAATCCTTTCATTTTCAGATTCCTATCAACGTGCTGTGGCAGTGTCTACACCATGTCGTGCAAATAAAAAGAGACGTTTTTATTCACAGACAGTTCACATTCATGGATTGTTTAAAAAAGGACCAGCTCGGTGCCCGGTGATGGTGGGACGCTGCAGTGTGAGCACAAACGCTGCAGGAGATCCTTCTTTCAGATGATGATAAAAATAAATAAATAAAAAATAGAATAAAATAAAATGCAGTTAAAAGAGAAAAGTGCAAAAGTTTTTGGAAGAGGCAGGTCCAGATTTTCTGAGTGGAATAAATAAATGTTTTATTAAATTTTACTGCCTCGGTTTTCGTTTCACGACGTTACTTGGTAAGGTTCTTTTTTTCATCCCGTCTTACAGCCGCTCCCCTGCAGCCGTTCTCCCACCACCACACTCACAGGACCACCACCTCTGATCTGCAGCTCAGGTGTGATGAAGTTGTCGATCGCTGTCAGCYACAGGTAAACCTGGTAGTTATCCCACATTATGGGATCTTTACATTATGAAGGACTGGCAGTTTCATCAGAACAATTATCATTATGATCCTAATCTGAGCTTGAGTGCTGTACCTTTCATYACTCAGCAGAAACACGAAGCTCAACAGGAACAAAAACAAAGGCTTTGTGGACGAGGGGAATCTGGAGTCAGGTGAAAATGAATGAATCAGATAAAAAGTAGAGGTAGTGTTTGGAGATGGGTTGAATGGAGTCATGTTTGTGGGAATTGGGGAGAGGCTTTTAATTTGAAATCAGCCTGCTTGCCRCTGTTTATTCAATGAACAAAAGACCAATCCCACCCCCACAACATGCAAGGTGAAACCCTGAACCTGACAAGGAAATCTATTCATTTTGTTGTGATCGTTCACAGCAAAAAGTATTCTTAAAAAATAATAACTGAGCACAGCTACACCATTAAAACCATCTCCAACACAGATTATCCTGTGGCAACTGAATTCTGTGGATTCCATTTAACAGCAACTTAACAAAACCTCAATAAATAAACTCCACCTCGGGATTGCATTAAAAAAAACAAACACTGCAGCATCATAACAGGACACCCTGCTCTTCTATCAAAACAAAACACCTGTTGTCTCAAAAAACATCAGGCTGGTTTTATATATATATATATATATAT
>NW_013952847.1:271005-273331 GCF_001266775.1 Austrofundulus limnaeus | reverse complement strand
GAATAAGTGAGCCACTATTTGAGGATTCTATACAGTTTCTTAAATGCTATATATAGATATCTGAATATATTATTTTACTCATTTATTTTACAAAAAACTGTGCGTCAGTGTGTGTGCAAGGAGCTCATTGAATGCCGCAGAGTCTCAGTGAGACTTCACTGACTGATCTTGTGTGAATTTACAGACTTCTGAGAAAACAAAGAGCCCTTTCTGCTGCTGCTGCTTACAAATCTAAAGAAAATCACAAAACACAGTTAACTTCTCAATCTGGCTTTAAGCAGAGGAGAGGAAACACGTCCAGCTCCCAGTGCCTCCTGGAGGAAACAGTTACTAACTACAGACTGCTGAGCATCAAGGGAATGAAGGTGTGATATTAMACTGTCTTCACTCTGACAGGAATGAAAAATATCAGACGATTTAATTAAACCAGGCTTTTAAAATATCCTATCTTACTGAGCTGAGGCTGTTGGCGACTAGGGGTGTAACGATACATTGATCTATATTGATTGTAATGGTTCATGATTCAGTTATATTGAGACAAAATGAAAATATCGATCTATATCATCATCATATGCTCGATATGAATCGATATCATCTGCAGTCATATGAATTGAACTGAATCAAAATCATATCGTGACAGACTTTGTGATATTGAGAAATATTGAATCATCATTCAAACATATCGATGTAATATTGTATCGTGATAAAGCTGGTGATTTACACCCCTACTGGCGACTTGATGGAAACTCAGTTAAAACTAGGAAGTCTCAAGCCGGGTACACACCAAACGTGTTTGGAGCAGCCTAAGCAGCCAGTTTACWTGCAAAGTCTATGGTGGACGCACATCTAGGAGCGGCTCAGCACGTAGCGGCGCGTTTTGCCAGTTGAGAGCAGCGYGCAACATGCAGCAGCTGCAAAGCAGCGGCTGCTGAAGTTCAACAAATTGGACTTYGGCTGCTCGCCGCTCAGCACCAACCAATCAGGAGAAAAAAWTTTTTCACATGACGGTTTCATGAACCGACACAGACGGACAGGAGCCTTTTTAGCTGAAATCGACAGTCTGCAGTTGGTGTTCTAGCTGGAGAGATCAGCACCGATGTGATGAGACAGCAGCAGCAGCTAGCTGAGCTCGGGGCAAAAAAAAAAAAAAGGATCAGCTCGCAGTTCCTGGAGTGGTGAAACTTTAGTAAATAAAACAAAGCCATTGTATTTATTTCATCTTTATTTCACCCGTCATTAAAGACAGACCGGAAAAAAACCAAGACCCTCCTCTCTCTACAGCCTCTAGTGTGGTCCCGGTATGGGGAAAAAAAAAGTCTGTGAGAGCGTCTCTAAATTATCTGGTGAATTAATTATCTGCTCTGTGCGCAACATTCTCTTTCTCTTTAGTAAATAAAGCAAAGCTATTTTATTTATTTTATCTTCATTTCAAACATCAAGCAACTGGAAAAAGAACAAAGACGCTCCTCCCATTGCACGTCTTTAGACGCGTTCGGTGTGAATGGACAGCTGCTGACAAGCAGCCAAACGCATACGGCAGGAGCAGTTTGGCTGCTCCAAACACGTTTGGTGGGAACCCAGCTCTAACAGAAGAACATTTGAGAAACATGGAGAACATTTCTGGAATGAAAACAGGCAGTTTGGGGCAGTGGTAGTTTTGGACTGGGCCGTTTGCTTCAGATGTTTTCTCTTCATGCCAACCAGCTGCAGCCCAGTGTGATACTACCTTAACTAGTCGCAGAATGTTTGTCGTCATGTCTTGCAAAACAGCAATATTTTAAAGAAACCTAAAAGTAAGCTATGGCGAGTGTATTTTGCCAGCTCTTTGGGCTTCATCTCATTTAATCACTCATGTAAAACGGATGACTGCTTGTTGATGTTTGAGACAGAACAGACTCTGCCTGAGGAGTGACACAGCATCAGATCAACCAGTTCAGAGAAAGAAAAGCTCAGCCCCGAGTACAAATGATCCAGGATGAGGAGCAGGACTGCAGGCTGTTGTAGGTGTGGATCTTTAGTGGGGTTGGACAAGAAGGAAGCAGTCCCATCACACTAATCTAAAAAAATATAGCTAACTCTTCTTCAAGCTTCTTCCTTGTTGAAATTTCTGCTTTTTTGTCTTTAGTTACAATTATTCTTTTTCTTTGGTCATCTGGGTGAACTGACCTTTTGAGATTTTTTTCCCCAACATCTGTGAGGACATTTCTACTGACTGACCCTTCACAGGAACATCAGAGCTCCACACTGAGACATGACAATCCTCAAGAGTTTTCAAATGAAATCATGGTGTGTGTGTGTGTGTGTGTGTGTGTGTGTGTGTGTGTGT
>NW_013952847.1:221140-270924 GCF_001266775.1 Austrofundulus limnaeus | reverse complement strand
TGTGTGTGTGTGTGTGCGTGCGTGTGTGTGTGTGTGTTGGGGGGTGGGGTGGGAGGTTTTAAAGAGCTCAAAGTCTTCCAGACGAGTCAGCAGAAACTGTGAGGCCTCCTCCTTTGTGTGCCTGGCCCTAAACCCCAGGAATTCCATTCTGGCTCCTCTGGCCTTGGAGTGCAGTTCCACCGCTGCTGCTAACCCTTACATACAGTCACACACACTCACACCAACCTTCAGAGTGCTCTGTGAGCACATCGTCCTCTGTATGTTTACCTTAAATTGCATTTCAGCAGCACGCACACCCACATAATCCAAACAAAGCATATGGGACATCCTGCGTAGCTCCCGTGCACCTGTGTCAGCGGCTGGTGGCTCCGCCCAGCACCCCTGCACTCTGCTCCGGTGGTCCTCAGTTGGAGCTGGCTGCGATGGGTTTCTCCAGCTCCAGGTCGAGAGGCGCAGCGCCGACCTGGAGGCTGCTGTAGCAGTTCTTGCACACGCGGCTGGGCTCGAACAGCTGCTGGCTTGGCACTGGGATCTTTTGGTCGCAACAGCTGGCGCAGAACACGTTACCGCAGTTCCTGCAGGGGACACGGACAGATGAGTGAGAGCGCTGACACGCCTCTGACCTCTGACCCTGCAGATACCATGTGACCTGTGGCATTGTGCTATATCAACACTTCTCAACATCTGCTTGATCTGACWGTTGAAATTTTGATTGAACATCATTTAGGCCACCTGAGACGCATGGTACAACAGGTAGAGAGAAGACATGCAAACCCTGCTCACCTGTTTCTACATGCTTGCWRCAATAAAAGTAATTACTCAGCCAGTTTACAAAAAGAAAAGAAAAAGCAACACACCCGACAGTGTCACTGAATAAGACAGCAGCTCACACTGCAGGACTCAGATTCAGACGTGAGGCCATGCGCACACTTACACATGTACTGGGGCTTCAGTTTCTCCTGCCTACACTCCCTGTTTAACAGAAACACTAATTTACTCTGAGTCTGCAGCCTTTAGAGCCCAGTGCACTGACCAGCTTCTGATGTCATGTCATGCTGCTGAATGTTGAGATGCTGAAGGGAGGGTGTGGGGCATCATGCTGCCAGGGTGCCTGTGCAGGGTGGGGTGTGGGTGCTGAGAACACAGTGACCTCGGTCAGACCTGGCATTAACATTCAATCTCAGCTATCAGAATGCACTTAAACAGCACTAAATACAGCTCTGACTGACCTCACATTCACTGAATCTTGACTATCACTGTTACGTTTTGAAAAAAATGTCATTTTAAAAGGTAGATTGTGTGAAAGAGTGTGGTGATTTTCTCTATAGTTTGTTTATTCAGATTGCTTTCAAGCTGATTTAACCAGCTGTGGTCACTGTAAACTTTACAACATATTCACCTACTTTAACACAAGATGTGTTAAATTATCACTAGCTGTGTTTCCATCCAATTTTTATTTGAATTTTGAGCGAATTTTTTAAAATTCGCAAAAAATGTAAAAACGAAGAAATGCAAATCAGACGTGCTTCAATCAACTGGCTTGAAGCGAATCAGTAACRTCAGACGCATGCATGTGGTAAACAGGAAGTAAATGTTGCATCTCAGGAAAATGGAGAGAAGTTTTCAGGAACCTGTTGCTACTGTCTGGAAAGTTGTAATTATTCTGTCATCAACTAGTTTTGGCGATTTTACATGCTGTCGGGAGACATAGAGGAATTAATGCAATTCTTTTCACGTTACGGGATTAACTGAGAATACGCCGACAGCGGGAGGAGGTTCCAGCTGCAGTCGCTCTGGTACTGGACCGCTTTCGGTCAGACAGCAGGAACAGCTGATCAACATGTGAGGTAAATGTTCTCTACGTCAGACATGATTCGAAAAATCTGTTTCCATCGTCTTTTTGCGCATTAACTCTTTTTCGAAAAAACTCAAAAACCACCTCAAGCGAACGTATCAACTTTGATGCGAATTAGAGAATTTTTTTTCCGAATCATGCTGTTTCCAATCACCTTTTCTGATGTGATACTTCAAAACGCGCATTAAAAACCTTGATGGAAACACGGCTACTGATGTAAACCAGCTGGTGGCTGTCAATGCACCACTAGCTGTGTCTCAACTCAGGGGCTGCATCCTACCTAGACTGTGGCATACATAGGCCACAGCCCATGCAGTCTGGCTAGGCTGCACAAAACCACTTTTTACTGGAAGAACAGCCTTACAATTAAAACATTACACATAAATAAATAAAAAAAAAACATTAATAGTTTGGGTTTAGCTCCAGTATCAGCACTTGTAGTTGTATTTTATTTAGCATCTTATTTCAGCATGAATTTCATCAGCTAAGTTGCTAAACTTACTTTTAAAAACATTTTTTGTTCCATGATGAATTTCCAAACTACACTGACTTGGTAAAAAAAATAAAAACTCCACTGTCTTCATTACTCTGTTAAGTTAGCTGTTGGCGTGTTGAATCCTGGGATATCCTCACAGATGCATCCTTCATTTTTGAGATTTTGTGGGCCACATTCCTCGGCTGCATGAGGAAGAGCCTTTGAACTGGGACAGCACTCGATGTGGGGCAGTGAGGTATGAGGCCGACAAATGCTCACTGAGAAGGATGCAGCCCATGAATTGAGCCTTAGAGTTTTATGAGCTTAAATGTATTTGTCTTTGTCCTGACACTGAGCTCTGAGTCACTAAACATCGTATATTTCTCCATTGTTACATGTGTTATGTAATTACTGCCAGGTGTGAACACTCTAATTCAACACTGACCACTTGCTGTAAAATCACCCAAGACGGATCCTTAGTGCAAGGTCTGAACGGGGCCAATGTGGATATTCTGCTATGGTGGGTCGAGGCAGAGGAGCTCCATGTTTTGTTGCTTGAATTTGATTGAAATAAATAAAATTAGTTCTCAACCAATTACAACCGGCCCACTGACAGCTTTGTGTTGTCAATCCACCTGACGGATGAAGATTTTACTGTAAAACTACTGATAATTCAAACTGAATAAAGGCGCAGAAGGTGAGTAGAGGAAGGGTTTGAAGGGGGAGGCTAGGATTAGGAGGAGGTTACAGCAAAGTGGGGTCACAACAGGGAGGGGGATCTCACCAGACCTCCTGGACAGGCTCCCTGTCACTGTAGAGGAGGAAGAGGGGCAGACAATGGATAAGAACTGCCTGAGCAGTGGGAGAGAACATGAACACACTTTAACACATCTGCATCTGAATCCAAGCCAGATTAACTACAGAATATTTAATTCACCCTAACATCTGAAGTGATGCTGCATTCCAGTTTTATCGGAACTTGAAATTCTGAAGCCGGACTGACGTCAGTTCYGATCTGATAGCGTTCCAGTTTCAAACATCGGAAAAAGTGTTTTTATCATTTTGCTCTGCAACAATTAAACTTACAATAATAGTGCTCTATGAGATATTTTGAGTGTAAAAACAGTGTTAAAACATATATTTTAACTATTACTATAAAGCACTACAAGTATGTCTAACATAATGTAAAATAAACAACACAGAACTGCTAAAAAACATACAAGTAACGAGTTTCATGCGTGCTGCAGCCATTTTGAAATGATGACGTAACGCATGCTCGGGTATGGTTTGGATGCGCCGACCTCTCGACTCAAAACTACGACTTCAGGGGGCATTCCAGTTGAAAAATAGAACTCGGAGGCTCGAAGCTACAACCTCCAAGGACAACTGGAACGCAGCATGATTTCTTAAACAAATGTTCAACTGGATTCAAGATGCAACACAGAAAAAAGTGAGGAGGACACAGCAGTGATGAGGACATAACACCAGAGGAAACAGCCTCGGCTGATGGTATGAAGGCAAAGTTTAACAAATTAATCTTTGAATGTGTTAAACATCAGCCACTAACAAGAACCTCACCGCTAAGATCAAACCAAATTATCAACCAAGATAATGAGCAGTAGCTAAAGTATTCGTCCCTCTTAGTATTCTAGTTGTCTTCAATCTGGAATTTATGTATATTTTAAACTGGATTATAAGAAATAAATCTACTAATTCTACTTCAGAAAAAAATATTCTTAAAAAAATTGGAGTGTGCAAATGTATTTAGCTTCTTTGCTTTGATCCAACCATTACCTTCAGAAGCAACAGATTTAGTTCAACAAGATCCACGTGGAAAATCTAAGTTTGAAATGTTCTTAGTAAACATCCAGCTGTTCCAAAAACTCTCAGAATCAACATCAGTTTAACACTTCTAAATATTAAGGGGGACTGAAAAAATTTATTGGGATTGTTTACTACTGACTTTTAAAGACACTGCACACTGTATAGTCTTTTTTAGGTGAACAGTAATATATTTCTATAATGTGGTTATCTCTGATTTAATTGATGATTTTATGTGCAGACTGGGTTTGTGTGGGACTCTTGATCAGGGTCTCAGACTCAGGAGACTTTTAATTAGATACATGTCTGATTTAACACAACGCATATAAGAACTGTGATTATACATTAGGGTGAGGAATAATGTCTGACATTCTGACTCCATATAGAGTTAGCCTGCCCCTTTAACATGTGTCATGAGGTGGAGTCAGGATGCGAAGAGGTTTGTTACTTGATGTGTGTTTCTGGGGTCTGGTCTCTGTTTAGCTGATGTCTATCGGAGGCAAATTAAAGAAAAGCTAATCAGACCACAGCTGTGTCTGGATGGTTTTGTATGGCTCACTCAAACATTCACATGTCATTATTAACTGGTGTTAGATCTGAACAGGTAAAGGGTAACAAACATTGCTTATTTTTTTAACAGTACCACCAAGCTAAAGACAGCATAAAGACCAAAGAACTCTGGGAAATTGTACTGGTGTAGATACTCTCAGTGAGAAAATAACAAAGATGAGAAGCAAAACTTCAATTGTGAAACAGAATAAAAATGTTTTGTAATTTTTAGTTTAATTCTGGGAAACAGGTTGGCATCAAAGGAAAGAAAGAAATACAAAGAAAAATACTTAATTAAAATCTGCTTGAGTCTTCCAGAGATTTGAGACTATAAGACACGTTCCAGTAGGAAAATGACCCTGAACACTCTGCAATGAAGTAACACTCTACAGTTTAAGGAGAACCAGAGTAAATGTCCTGGGATAGTCCAGTCAAAGCCAAGACCTCAATTCAACTGAGAATCTACAGTTTTATTTACAGATTGTTGAACACAAGCAGCACTGATCCAACTTAAAGGAGCTGCAGCTCTTTGGTCATGAAGAACGGGCAGAAAGTCCAATAGTTGGATGGACCAAGATCCTGGAGACAGATCTGAAGAAACTTGTTGCTACAATATAAATGATGAAAAAGTATCAAGTTGTTTTTTTGTTTGTTAGTTTTTTGGAGGTGCGGCTGTGTATACACAGTGTGCAAATACAGTAACCCTTTTCAGTTTTGTGGTTTTTATAATTAATTAAAATAATTATTGTAACTTCATTCAGTTCATTTTTTTGTAGAATTATTGCCTATATTTCAATCAAATTTCAAACTGTGAGGCAAAAAAAATTAAATATTACCTCAACAATTTCGAAACACACCATACAAATAAGTCACAGAGAATACCCCTAAGACGTGATAATAGTACGAAAAAGGAGGATAGCTTTGGTAGGAATTTGTAGATCAGAGAGACCGTTTTGATGTCTGAGCAGTGAGCTTTGAGGTGGTGTGGAGCATTGCCATGGATGGATTGGTGGGTGAGAAAAATAAACCTTTTATTCAATGTGGAGTGAGCTGGAAGCCAGAGGAGGGATTTAAGGATTGGGTTGATATGTTCACGTTTCATTTGCTTCACCAGGACCTGGACTGCACTGTTCTGTATATAATGAAGTTTTTGGGTGTGTTTGGATGGAGTTCCATTAAAAAGTGCATTGCTGTAGTCAAGTCTTGAGGAGATGAAAACATGAACAAGTTTTTCAGCATCAAAAAAAGAAGAGTAACTGAAGAAGTTTGGAGATGTTCTTGAAATGAAAGGCCTTGTAGAGGTGTGTGATGTGAGTTTCAAATGTAAGAGGAGTCAAACCTTACATCAAGATTAGTCACTATAGAGGAAAGGGGGGACGTTGTGATTATGGTGGAAACAGATGAGTGAATCTGATGCAGGGTATCAACTAAAATAACTTCTTGTTGTGACATGTTTAGCTGGAGAAGACTGACATTCATCCAGGCTTTTATTCCTCAAGACAGTTGGTGAGAGTGGAGAATGATGAACCTGCAGAGAGGTGAGGGTTTGTTTTGATACAGAGCTGCATGTCGCTGCATGTCATCTGCAGTGCTCTTCAGTCATTTCTGTGAGTGAAGAGTTTGAGGCTGAAGGAAGAGATTTACTTTAGAGAAGATTTGTTTGGAATTCCTACGACTGTTCTCAGTGATGGTACATAAGTGGTTGGAACGAGTTTTATGGAGTTCCTTCATATAGACCACCTGATGCTCTGATTAGTCTGTTTGTGGACAGTGAGTCCAGAGCTGATGTACTGTTGATCAAGGGCACATCCAGCTGCTTTCATGTCTCAGCTCACATAGGGAGCTGAACAAGTTGACAGATCTAGTTGTAACAGGTGCATGTAGGTCCAGGAGGGTCTTACTGTAAAAGTCCTCTGATTCACTGAGTGTTGATGAATGAACAGAGAGGTAGAGCTGAAGGTCTGCTGCCTTGATATCTGGGTTCATGTTTTTTTTTTGTCCCTGAAATAAATTTGACGCATTTGTTAGAATTGTTTATAAGGTTAGGGATAGGTGTCAAGATACAATAAGATGCTGTACAGGTACACTGATGACAGTTGCTGATTCTGTGATAATCAAGTCCAAGCACTCTGGTGTGTGTGGGGACTGGGGCTGGGCTATATGGACTAAAATCAGCACATACATGACAAGTTGTTCAGATTGTCTGTAATTTACACTGATTTCCTCTCATTTTGCAGATATACAGACCTATACAGAGATCTCTAGAAGGATTTTTTCAAGTTGTATGGCTTTTTTTTCAAAAATTCAGTTTTAAATTTATTTAAAATGTCAGAGCCTGTAGGATGTAATAAATAAATAAATAAATAAATAAATAAATAAATAAATAAATAAATAAAAAACATCAGACAGCATCTGCGAGAGAAGGGCTTCAGAAACAAAAAACGTCTTCAAAGGCCACGTCTTCTTCAATGCCACAAAACTGCCCATTTGGACTTTGCAAGGGTGCACCAAACATGGGACATTGAAAGGTGGAAGAAAGTTGTCTTCTCTGATGAGAAAAAATTAACCTTGATGGTCCTGATGGCTTCCAACGTTACTGGCATGACAAGGAGATCCCACCTGAGATGTTTTCTACACGGCACAGTGGTGGGGGTGCCATCATGATTTGGGGTGCRTTTTCCTTCAATGGAACAATGGAGCTTCAGGTTGTGCAGGGGTGTCAAACAGCAGCTGGCTATGTGGAGATGTTGCAGCGGGCATCCCTCATGACTGAGGGTCCTYGTCTGTGYGGTAATGATTGGGTTTTTCAACAGGACAATGCTGCAGTTCACAATGCCCGCCTGACAAAGGAGTTCTTCCAAGAGAATAACATCACTCTTTTGGACCATYCTGCATGTTCCCTGGATTTAAACCCAACTGAGAACATTTGGGGATGGATGGCAAGGGAAGTTTACAAAAATGGACATCAGTTCCAGACAGTGGATGCCCTTCATGAAGCCATCTTCAACACTTGGAGCAACGTTCCCACTAGCCTCCTGGAAACACTGGCATCAAGCATGCCTAAACCATTGTTTGAAGTCATCAACAAGAATGGTGGAGCTACTCATTACAGAGTCCTTTTTTTGACACTTTGATTTCTGTTTTGGGGGGTTTTCAGGTTTTTTTGAGCTACGGTCTTAAACTTTTGATCAGCTGAAAAAAATCATGTTTGAGTGTAAATGCAGTTTTCAGACAATTCCCTGCTCAAAAGTTTGTGTCTCTTACGCTGATTTCTTCTTTTAACATTGTGAAGCTCTACTTAGAACCTTCTTAAGATCCAATAGTGCAAAATGTAAATTCATGCATTTTTTGACTGGTCTTAAGATTTTGATCAGGAGTGTATATTGAGCAGTTCACCTCGACTTCTTCCTACAACAATGAAAGAAGCTAAGCTTAGAAGCTAACAGGAAATTGTGTGCACTGTAAACCTACTGGGGAGAGGGAAGTACTGAGCTGAATGAGATGGCTGACAAATTTTATTTCATTTGGAAGCCTTGTCAACACGAACTAAACTACAGGCAGACTAAAACAGCGCAGAAAATCAATATCATTGTTCCTTCTGTTCCCTGATTGGCCCGATTGAAATTCTACCTGAGAAATCCCAGACGGAGCAGAGAAGGGAGATTAGAATTGACGGGAACATCTCCTGATATGAATAATAATCATAATTTACAGTACAAAGCCTTATTAAATGACACTGTTAGAAAGTGTTTATTTATTTATTGAATTTTATTTTTTGCTGAATGTATCAACTTTTCAGGACATTTCACTGAAAATGTTTTTCTCCTTTAAAAGCACACCCCTATTCACCAACTATCTTTAGAACAGTATTCCTGCATCTGAGAAGGCATTAAGAACAGAGTTGTGTTTTGGTGCACAGCTCTGCATCATAGCTGGGCCAGAACCATATAGTCAATGCAATGTTCACTGTTGTTCTCTAGATCCTATTCACAAGTCTGGCACTTGTTGCTGGCCTGCAGACTGTCAACCCTCGCCAGCCTTCACCACATCAGGCCTTTTAAAAAGTTTTAATGACTTTTGATTAGTTACAGATATAGAAGACTCAGCTGTTCTTTTGCTTTTAGATCTGCCAGAGGTTCTGTATTCTGATCTCCAGGCTGGAGCTCTGTGGTATCAAAGGTTCTACAGTAGACCGGTTCAGGTCTTACCTGTTTGACTGAAGTTTCTCTGTAAGCCTCAGAGAATCTGTACCATCATCCTCCTCCTCACATGTGGAGGATCTAAGCTCTATCTTTACCTGTAGTTAGTTCAGAACGCTGCAGCTGGTCTTTTAACACAAACAAAAGTGTGAACATTTCTCCCTGGTGTTGGCTTCCTTTTATTGGCTCCCAGTTTCTTACAGAATTGATTTGAATGTTTTTAATGACCTCTAAGGCCCGTCTGATCTCTTGAGTCATGTGTCACTTGGATCCAATGAAGATTTGCTCTTCAGTAGGGCTTATAATAATGATGTAAGTTCAACTGGTAACAAGTTCATTATGCATTTTTGTTAAACATTTTTGATGAATGAATCAGAAAAGATCCAGCCACGTAATTCCTCCTTTGGTTATATTAAAAAATAAATCTGTGAAAACTAGTTTTACTTTCCTTGTTGCCTTTTAAGAGGAAGTAGCATCATGAGGCTCGGAGGCTGAGCTGTTATTTTTAAAATAGTTTTCAAATAAAATATAGACTCTGAAGAGTACACTAAAATCTTACACTAAATGACAACAATGACAGCCAAACTTGGATATCCATCTGAGGTAACACACACAATGAGGAAGAAACGTTCCTCAGATAAAGTCACTGGGATTCATTCTAATGGAAAAAAGAGCTGAAAGTTGATCAAGTCCCATCTAAGAAGCTTAGTGTTGATCAAAGTGGAACCATTCCTAAGTTAAAATATAAGAACTCACCTGCAGTGATGCTTCCTGGTAGCAAGCCAAAACCTGCTTTCACAGCCATAACACTGTGCAGCCAAATGGTCAGGGTACCAGCGAGTGACCTGCAGTGTACAAAGTCATTCACAGCTTCCATTTTTAAAGTGCATCACTGCAAACTACCAGTAAATCCTGACAGAGCTCACCTCAGTGTCCTGTTTGTCCACCTGCTCCCAGCTGGCCTCTGAGAAAAGTTCTGTGCTGCAGCGCGACAAACAGTTTGCGTCGAGATTGTACTCAGAATCTGTTATTGAGGTCTGAAACAGCACAGACAAACACAGTCACTGCTGAGGCAGCTGCTAGCAGCAAATGACCAGCCTGATGTTGCTTCAACTAGTTCCACATTACGGAAAACCACATCGTGCTCTTTGAGGATCTTACCACCTCGTCTCCCAAGTCTCCATTAATCCTATGGGAGTTGGCGTGTTGCTGATTCTCCAGGCGGCTCCACAGCTCCTGTACCTGCTTCTTCAGATTCTCCACCTCCAACTGGTGCCCTGCCTCGATCTGTCTCAGTCTTTGCTGGATGGCGTCTGTGTGCAGAGTCAGCCCGTCGTCGTCCAGGTGACTTCGAGACGGCTGCTCCGGGCTGACGATGGTCCTGCTCAGCACGGCGTGACAGCAGCGGTGCTGAGAGCAGCTGCCTCGGAGGTGGAGAATCAAAGAGCTGCAGCTTGCTAGGGACACCTGTCGACTCAGAGGGGCCCGCTCCCCGTTTCCTTTGAACCAGTGATGTCCTACGCAGGGGTCTCCATCCAAGCTGTCCCCATTGCACAGCCCGTCCCTGCTGAGCTCAGCACTAGCAGACTGAAAGGCACTGACAGAGGGATGCTTACTGCCCCCGTTTAAAGTTCTGCTGGAGCTGTGTTCACCTGTCTCCACCCCCCTGTCTTTCATGGAGCAGGACATTTGGCTCCTGCCCTCACTGTAGGGCTGACGGCTCAAACAAACAGTTTGTTGTGCTGGAAGCTCTGATCTGCTGCAGGCTTCTTCTGTTAGAGTCTCTGTGGAGCTCTCCATCAGGGAGGCCCTCTTATCCACCTGCCCCCCTGGCTCAGTGACAGCAGTTCCAAATTCAGAGACAGAGCAGGAGTCATCTATGCCCAGCTCCAGCTCCTCGGGAAATTTGCCCACGAAGCCATTAACTATCATTGTTTGGCCTGCAGGTTGCTCAGGCTCAGCTGAGCTCGACTCATTGGGGCTAAGTTTTGGCTCCTCTTGAACCTCCTCATTCTGCTTCAGCAGGTCCTCTGGAGTCTGAGTCACCTTGGCTGTCTGCTGATGGAGTTCCTCTTCTTTCTGTGCAGATTCAGGGAAAGAGTCACCATCCTCCTCTGACTCCATTACACCATTTTCTGGAAAGAAACCATTAGCAAATATTTCCCTCTGTCTCTCAGATCCATTGGTAATGGTGACCTGATGCTCCTCCTCAACTTCAACATCAGTCTTTACTTCCACATCAGCAGCAACACTACCATCAGTCAGAGCGGCACTTCTCCCTCCCTGTGGATCTGCTACCACTTCCTCCTTTGTAGCTTCCTGCAGAATATTCTCCATTTGCCCCTCAGCGACAGCCATGGAGAGCTCTGCCTCCTCCGTGTCCTCTCCTGCTGGTTCCACAGAGGCGTTTTGTCCGAGTACAGCCTGGGATTCCTGGGACTGCAGGCTGTCCAGCTTAGAGTCCAGACCATCTGGGGAAGGTCCCTCTCCGTTAGGCTGCACCTCCAGATCCTGATTGCCCCCTCCCTCTGGCCCCACTGCTATGCTGAGCTCCAGAGAGCGCCGGTGGTCCTGCCACTTCTCATTGAGGCTCGGGTCACTGGAGCGGCGGTTGGGAGCCAGCAAGCTTCCCAGCTCACATGCACTGGGCAAGTTGTCAAAAGAACGAGCTTTTGTACGCCTAAACAGGAAATGAAAAAAATAATTAGAAACAAAAACACTGTTTGAATGGGTGTCATGACTATATTGTTGCACAATCAATTATTTCTATTTCATCAAAACAAAACAGTGAAACAAAAAGCTCTCTGAACTCAGAGTTTAAAGAATAAATTGTAATAAGATCCAAAGGAACATTTTCTTCCCCAGGACGTTATTGACAAGTGACAGAAGATGAGAACCATGTGTGTGACTGTAATAGGTTGAGCAGAGCAACATTTTAAAGCAGGAGTGCTGAAAAGTCGGGATCCTCTGGCTGTTGGAAGTCTTCATTTTGTGTTCATCTTACATGGAGCAGGAAGTAGGGGGGTAGTCGAGTTCCATCCTGCCAGGCTCACCTGCCCAGGGGTGCATCCTCCGGGTTGGCACCTGGCACTGGATAGGGGGCGCGGGAGTCATCGGAGGGGGTGGTGGGGGAAGAGCAGGGCAAGTAAACTGCTGTCCACAACATCAAGTTCCGTACGTGACAGACTGGGTGGAGAACCTGCAAGGAAAACAAATCACACACAGCAGTGTGATCGTTCAGATACAAAAACAGAACTTTCATAACTACAAGTCTGAGCAAGACCTGTTAGGAATATCTGAACGCAACCATAAATACAGTTTCCACACTAAATGTGGACACACACACAAGAAGCAAACATAAAACCAACAGTAATCATAACAATGCAGTTCTCAGAAGGGTGTGAAACAAATCATATATCAAGTTTGTCACAGAGACAATCAGCAATAAATCTATGACATTGTGAAACACAACATTCAGTTCTGGTTTTATCCTGCCTGTAATGAATTTAAAAACATGCTGTCTGGACCAAAAGGAATGAGATTCTCTGGTTTAACATTCTTCTTTTCACGAAAAACTTCTTCCTATTCTGTCTCTGATTTTTCAGATAAGCCTTTATAAATATGCAGTTTTAACAACCAGAACAGAGCTTTCTGAAAGACTAATCAGAGGGTGGACGTACGGATTCGGAGTGGGAGGAGTACAGCATGTTCCTCAGCGTACGATTGGCTGGTCTGAGCAGTGACCAGACTGAGCAGGTTCTCTCCTGAACGTGGCGATCCTCCCTGTCCTTGCCGCTGTTGCACAGGAAGGTGCCGAACAGACACGAGTAGGTGTGCTGCACCAGCTTCACCTGCGCACACACGCACGCGCGCACAAACACACACACACACACACACACACACACACACACACACACACACACANACACACACACACACACACACACACACACACACAAAATGACATGCAGAGGCTTGTGAACCAACACCCAGGAATAAGGGGTTTTCTGATATGTCTCATGAAGAAAGCCTGAAGGTGAATGAAAATGAACGCTTTAAGCAGAAACAGATGTGCAATAATAAAAGGAATCCCATTGTAACTTAGAGCAAACACGCAACATTCAAAGGTGTTAAATCTAATGATAAAAGCAGCATGAGACAAGAYAGCTGAATGTGCTCACCAGGAAGGCCTCGTTGAACTCAAAGGAGCATGGGAATTGTCTCTGCAGCTGATGAACACAGTCCAGCCACTGCAGGAAGACCGGGCAGCGCTCATTCAGGTCCTCAGAGTTTTCCCCATGACCACAGCGGTCTGCAAACTTGTGGCCAAAGTCCAGCCATTCTGTCTCCACCAAAACCTGGAAGCCCTGCACAAACATCATAAAACGAGCTCCTTTTAGGCAGAAGATAAACAACATTAAGGGCTTCAGTTTCACATTATCATGGCTTCATTACAAATAACCTGTGAAACGGACAGAAAAAACAGATTAACATTTACAGGCATGACGTTGCATGTAGTGCTTTAAGAGATAACTAAAAGTATTATATGACAGTATAAGTGGCATCACACCACCGTGTATTTATGTACTCTACACAGCAACACATTAAGAGCAGGTCCACATTTACACACCAACGCACACACCAGCTCAGCAGCTGAAAAGCTGAGTTTGCACCATTTGAACCAGTCGATTCAATACGTTTGATGTTCTTCTCAGATCCAGCAGAGAGAAAAGCATTTTGACCATAAGGATGATACAAACACAATACTGATTCAAGCCAATTACTTTATATTTTTGCCAAGTATTTCCAGATAAAAACCCAACCAACAAGTTGCATTGACTTGTCTTTGCTATTGGAATACAAGTTTGCTGTTTCAGGCTCTTGTGATTAAGAGTAGCACTGTTGGCAAACAGAGCAGATCATAAAAAAAAACACAAGAAATTAATCTTCACTACCAGGAGGCTACAACCACAGTTTTTTTAAATTATTTTCTATCGTCACCAAAAATTTCATTAAGATAAAACCATAAAATCCATAAAATTATTATTTGATTGATCAATATGCATCATTGCACGAAACTGTTTAGGATGAAAGAGGTTGGATACATGAGTAGACGGAGAGCAGAAGCTTCAGCTGCATCTCAAACACTTTCTAATAATTACTTCATTCATTTAAGTCAGATATGAAAAATACAGGTACTGCAGAGAAAACAACTTAAGAGGACAGGGCTCTATACTAACTTTTTGCTCAGGGGGTAAACATTAAACAGAGGCTCATCTTTAATATGGGGCAAACAAATGWTTGTTAGAGTTAATATTGTTTCATTAGAAGAACTGAAACAGTGAATCTCACAGAAAGAATCAGTCTGTGTGCTGTGACGTGCTTTTRTGACACAGGTCTCACACGAGGAGAGGGGAGTTTGTTCACATGTGCAGTTGGACATACTGTATCTGTTCTAATAATGACACTCTGAACACACAAATATTTACTATAGTTAGGTTAGGTCAGGTCTCTGGTAGCTTTGGAGCGAAGTGTGGGAGGAGACGTCTGCTCACTCAGAACTGACCATTGCTTTAACCTGCAGTTTGTAACTGCTACACCTGGCCTCACTAAGAGACCCACCCTGCTCTGCTCTGATTGGATAAAATGGCTCTGGGGTTTGTTAGATTTTTTTTGAAAGCAACGACTTGTTGCACCAGTGTGACCAAAATTTTATTAAGAAATCAGGTTGCAATTGCGATCAAATTGGTCACACTCTAGAGCCCTGGATGGTTAATGCAGTTAGGTCCATATCTATTTGGACAGAGACGTTTTCCTCATTTTGGTTCTAGACATTACCACAATGAAATCTGAACAAAACCTTTCAGATGCAGTTAAAGTTCAGACTTTCAGCTTTAATTCAGTGGGTTTAATAAAATGATCGGATAGAAATGTAAGGAACTAAAGCAGTTTTTAACACAACCCCTTCATTTCAGAGACTTAAAAGTAATTGGACAAATTAATTTTAAATAAAATGTTCATTTCTTATACTTAGTTGAAAACTCTTTGTTTGCAACGAAGGCCTGAAGCCTTGAACTCCTGAACATCTCCAGATGTTTCCTTTTTTTTTAAAGCTCTGTCACATGGAGCCATGTCCAAGCCATCACACTGCTCTGCTGTTTTACAGATGATGTGGTGCTTTGGATCATGAGCTGTACCACGCCTTCGCCATACTTTCTCTTTCCATCATTCTGGTAGAGGTTGATCTTGGTTTCATCTGTCCAAAGAATGCTCTTCCAGAACTCTGCTGCTTTTTACGTTTTTTAGTAAAATCCTGTCTAGCCTTTTTAATCTCGAGTCTTATGAGTGTCTTGCACTGTGCAGTGAACCCTCTGTATTTACTTTCATGCAGACTTCTCTTTATGGTAGATTTGGATATTGATACTTCTACCTCCTGGAGAGTGTTGTTCACTTGGTTGGCTGTTGTGAAGGRGTTTCTCTTCACCATGGAGATTATTCTGCCATCATCCACCACTGTTGTCTTTCGAGAACATCCAGGTCTTTTTGCATCGATGAGTTCACCAGTGCTTTCTTTCTCAGGATGTACCAAACTGTAGATTTTACCACTCCTAATATTGTAGCAATTTATCCGACGGGTTTTTTCTGTTTTTGCAGCTTAAGGATGGCTTGTTTCACCTGCATGGAGAGCTCCTTTGACYGTATGATTATTTCATAGCAAAACCTTYCAAATGCAARCACCACACCTCAAATCAACTCCAGACCTTTTATCTGCTTCATTGAGAATGACATAATGAAGGGACTGCCCACACCTGTCCATGAAATAACCTTGGATTCAATTGTCCAATTACTTTTGGTCCCTTTAAAAACAGGGTGGCACATGTTAAGGAGCTGAAACTCCTAAACCCTTCATCCAGTTTTAATGTGGATACCCTCAAATGAAAGCTGAATGTCTGGACTTTATGTTCATATTATAACTATATGGTCTAACTCTAACCGTTTATTGTTACATTATTTAAATAACATAAATTTTTTGAATTTTACTTTAGTTATAGATTATAAGAAAGTTACAAAGGTGTGTTATCAACAAGTCCAGATGTTAAACAGCAGTCCATATAAAACAACATTTAAAAGACTAAAATCAAATTGTGTGACTGAAGGGAAACTGGTCTATACCTCAATGGTGCGGTAGTAAGGGTCCAAAAGCAGCTTGGACAGAGCTACAATTTGAGGTGTGCGGTCCCAGCCATCAGAGCAATGCACCAAGACGGGTCTGTGGTCTCGGTCCACAGCATTGACAACCAGCAGGGCAGCCTTCAGCAGCAAGGACAGGTGTTGCAGCCACTTGGTGCTCTCCAGTGCAGAAAGCCAGCTGTGGTGACAAACAGCAACATGTCTAAAACCAAACCTCAGATATCTGAATATTGTGCTTTACAGAGACTAACATATACCACATATCAGTGAGACAAATCATTACTCCACTCATGAGCTCAAAYACTAACAGCACAAGAGGGCAAAACTGTAACACTGTGACAATGATCAGTTTTTAAAATCATTATCGTTTCATGTTTTAAATCATGTTCTGGTTAGCTGAAAGTTGAACTGAAACTGAAGGAGTGTACCCATTTGCAGCGTAGCAAACATCTGTTAAAACATTTACATATCAGATCTATGGTGGCTGGTGTGTAAATAAATGTGCAGATGATAAAAAATATTTAAAAAGAAAATGGAGCTTTTGTGCACTGAATATTAAAAATGTGGTTGCACTGTAAAGTTTAGCAGACATTTGATAAAGAGTGACATAATACCTGAAAAGAACAATGTAGTAGAAAATGGGCACACCTGATGTAGTTCTATTTTGAGTAAAGTTTTCATTTATCTGAGATATTATGTGTGGGACAAGCTCAACAGGTTTTTAAATGCTAGAATGTCCCTTCTGTTACACTCAGTGCTTTAATTTGGCAGCTTGATGACTTAGCGCAGAGGTCTTCAACCCTGTTCTTTGTGACCTGCTGTCCTGCATGTTTTAGCCGTTTCCCTGCTTCAGCACRCCTGACACAAAACAGTCAATCACTCTTCAGTCAGGTGTGTTGAAGTAGGGAAACGGCTAAAACATGCAGGACACTGGATCACAAGGAACAGGGTTGAAGACCTCTGCGCTAAGTCATCAAGCTGCCAAATTAAAGCACTGAGTGTAACAGGTTTGGGTGATGTTAAAAATAAAACCTACTTGGCTGGATCAGGCATCTGAGTACAAAGGAAACGCAGGGACTGGAAACTCTTGCGAATGGAGTGGATGTTGGCCATTCCCATGAACACCACCTCACAATTAGGATAGTACTCTGCAAAAGGAAAACGACCATTAAGACCCGTGACATGTCATGCTTTGTATTGAATCTGAAGAGCTGACTCCCATCAAGTGAGAGCCGTCTCCCTTATTTATTTTTCCTTTCGCTGGCTTTGGGAGCAATCACATGTTGGCATACTTAGTTCTCGAAGGCTGTTATCCTGCATGTTTCACTTGTTTCTCTGCTCCAACACACCTGATTTGAATGAATGGGTGATTAAATGACTTCTGCAGAAGGTGTAAAGTTAATACAATCACTAAATCAGATGTGTTGGAGCAAAGAAACAAGTAAAACATGCAAGATAGCAGACCTTGAGGACAAGAATTCTCCACCCCTGACATAGGATCATACTATTATACAGAGAGGGAAACGGACGTGACAATCAGGTGGAGCATCTGTCTGTTCCCTTAAGGGTCCAGCATACTCGATCCTTTAAATAAAAATTAAAAGTTTGATTCAACCATTAAATAAAAGTAAGAATGTATGTTTTGTAACAAAAAATACACAAAATTAGGCAATTGTAAGACTTCTCATAAAAACATTAATTATGAAATAGTTTATAAACACACAAAGCCTCCATATTTGCCAAGTTAAGCTAAAACATGAGGCTGCAGATGATAACAGGTTAAGGGCCGTTAGGGAGCTCAAAGAGCCTTCTTTGGAATTTGTTTAACAAGAGCTGTCTCTCTGAACTTCTCATCACTAATTAAGACCATTGAAGGCAAAAATAGCATTAACAAAGAGAGAAACAATATATTTATGGATAACTGAGCTCCTGAACTGCCGCACATATTGACCTAAYTCTGCCTGAAACATTGGACTGAACAGCGAAGACCTACCCGGGCATTCACAGCCTCCCCCCTTGGCCCTGTTTGCTACTGCTGCGGCGTAGGACCTGGCATCCAGGATCAGTAACTTGTGGGGCTGGATGGCCAGTGTCTCCACTTCAGAGCTGTTGGTCATTGAGGATTCTGAAACCAAACAAGGACATTCATTACTTCAACCAAAACAAGAGCTGAAAAATCTTAAAGACCAAAGATGCATTCCTGTACACTTAGCATGATCTGACAAAACTTTTTATCTGAACTGTGTTTGTTTAAATCAGCTGCTTCAGACGAGCCTAAACAGGCTGAGTTGCACAACACCGCCTGTAACAAATTCCTCCAAGATCTCAAGCATTAAGTAGTCTGTCTGCAGGGTGCTAAGTCTGTACAGTAAATCATGGTTTACCAAAATCAGTATCTGGCAAGTCTGCTCCATTAGTGTAGCTTCCATTGGGGAGGTGCTTGCGGGAGCTGCTGTCCACGGCACAGGCCTTGGCAATGGACTGAACCAAGTGTTCGTCGTCAGCATTCCTCCAGCCCCACCAGCTGACCTCTGGTTGGCCACAGCGAGCGATCACAGCTCCTGTGCTCTGGTGTCTATGAGGCGGGTGTTAAGAAGTTAGCCGCTAACAGACTCACATTATCTTTAGGCAAATGACATTCACTTTTGTTTTTAAGGCTACAGAGTGAAGAAAAACAAGTACTAACATTGTTCAGACAAATATTTGGTAAGCAGACAAAATGTCAAAGATTTTTAACATTTACTGTTTCCTAAATGCCAAGTTCACATGTTTCCTATTTGTGATGTTTAGCCCTCAAACAAAATTTAGTGAAAAAGGATTTAATTATCAAAACTTAGGATGTAATTTTAAGTTTTTGTTTAAAAAAAACTTCTGCATATTAAAATTGTTTCTCAACTTATTTCTAAACAAATCAAATGATTGGGCACAAATAAAACAACTTGAATAGGTTATTGCTGCTTTTTGAAATGAATAATTTTTCTGATTTTTGTTTATAATGCTACAAAACCTCTCTTTTTCTTGACCTGCAGTCACAGCTCTACAGACAATTGTTCTTATTTTGGTTCTAAAAACAAATCCTGTTACTTCTCACATAAGGACAGATAAGTAATAAATAAAATAAAGCAGGACATGAGGCCATGATAAACTGTCATAAAAACTTTATCTACCAAAAACTCACTTTCACAGATTAATAACTTCAAGGCCATACAGAAGCCTGATACAGATTAAATCAAACATCTGTTTCAGTTAAAAAAAGAAGCTTTTACTTTCTGTCCAGCAGTAAATAAGCTGAAGTCTGGTTTGAAGAACTCAGGAAGAACCACTGACACCAACCTATATACTACAGCAGGAAACCTCTTCCAGGAGCGGAAGGCAGCCACATTCTCCAGCTCCTTGTCAGTGATCCAGGCTGGCACCAAGAGTTGCTGAGGATAGCTGGGGCAAAGCCTGGCAGGGCAGAGGGTCAGAGAAGAAAAGGGAGCATTAAAGGGTTGTGACGGCTCAACAAAAGTCTGTTTACACACACTAAATCCTGGGCTTAGTCACTTACAGCACCTGCCCAGTAGAGTACCAGTGGAGTACAATAATAACCATCCACTGTCAACACATACACTGGTTTGTGTTGTTGGTTAATAGAAGTGACTGAGACATAATAAACAAAGCCTGTTTTACCTGAACTTGCTGTTGATATCAGATATCCTCCAAGCATTCTGAGTGTCAAAACCCATCCTCTCCACCTCATTCTTGAACCACGAGGTCACGTGTTCCCCTGCAAAGAAAGCAGCGATGTCCGATAAGATTAGGGACAGACGAGACGTTCCGAAGGGGTTACTGTGAGGACAGATAGGAGACAGAGTCTCACCTGGCCTACACAGCTCGCAGTGCTGCTCCTTCTCTCCAGCATACACCTCCATGCACCAGGCGTGGAAGGCAAAGGAAAACAGGTCTTCCAAGCGAGAAGGAGGGTGCACTACACCGTTCAGACGTTTGAGCCATTCCTGGCACTGCTCAAAGGTGGAAAACTGACACCTGGAGACCAAATGTGAGGGCAAACACATGGTCAATAGCCCTCAAAGTATGAAAAATCCAACATCTACAACACAAATCCTGCAGTTCAGAAACAGGAAATTACTTCCTGGAATAATACACATTGAGAGAGAGGGGAAAAAATTTTAATGTTTTTAAAAAAGTAAAGATTTTGAAAGTTAGTTTTTGAATCTATTAAACTGACATGAAACAAAACAACACTAGTTTCACAGCTCCACTACTTATTCATTTAGGTTATTATTACTGTATTATCATTCTATTTTTTTCAGTACATTTAAGCAAGAAAATGTAGAAGTAAAAGAGTAAGAAGTGTTTTGTCACTTATAACGTTTGTTTTATTTTGAATGATTAATATAAACATGGCTTTTTTTTACTTAAGTACCAAGTTTATGTTTTTATGTTTTAAAGAAAGAATTATGTGAGAGAAGTGTGATCTTACTTCACACAAGCAAAAATCTTGAATCATACAGGCATTACATTAACCATTAACAATCCTTGTTGAGAATGATCATGAGTGTATAATCTTTATGTTCTTCCATCATTTGCCGTGTTTCCATCCAATTTATATTCACATTTTGAGTGAACTTCTAAAATGTCGCCAAAAGGAAAATAATAATAATAATAATAATAAAATAAAAAATAGAAAATAAAAAAGAAAAAGAAATGTGCATCAGACGTGTTTCCATCAACTGGCTTGAAGCTAATTAACCAGGCTACACAAAGTAATTACGTCAGACACATGGCTGTAGTAAACAGGAAGTAGAAGTCGCAAACTTGCAGGATCCACACATCYCAGGACAATGGAGAGATGTTMTCAGGAACGCGCTGCTACTATCAGGAAAGTTGTAATTATTCTGTCATATCAGCTAGTTCTGGTGATGTTACATGCTACATGATGTAGAAAAAAAACTGCAATTCTCTTCACATTACGGGAATAAGTGAGAATACGCCGACAGCAGTTGGAGGGTCCAGCTGCAGTCGCTCTGGTACCGGTACCAGACAGACAGCAGGAACAGCTGATAAACCATGTGAGGTAAATGTTTGCTACATCAGATGCATTTAGGTACCGAAATGGAATTGCATGAACATTCACGTGGTGGTTATGTAATACAGTGAATCGATAATAAAAAAAATCTGCGTCAACAAATTTGCATAATCGACGTCATCGATTATTTCAACTAATTGGTGCAGCCCTAATTTTAAGTACTGCCTGGTAAATATAAAGCAGTATCAGAGGGGACATTCTGTTTAATATACGTCAAGTCTTTTATTCTGAAGTTCACCTGTTGGTTTACTTGTTGTGTATATGTATGAATTCAGTCTTTTACTCTGGCGATGACAGGAAGTGTGGTGAGACAAGGTTTTGTTGTAACGACGTTGAGTGACAGGGAAGGAACCTTTCACTGCTCTTACCTGACAACTTTACAGTCCTTACAGGTGACATGAAGCTGGAACATATCTCGACACTCCACACATTCAATCAGCTGCAGGGGGACCTGTGGAGACAAAAAACAGGGAAACGCCAAAACCATCAGCAAGCAGAACTCCTAGGGAGCCTGTCATTTCAACACAGATAAAACTAATATAAAGTCAAACTTAACACTGATTAGGATGCTTAAAGCAAGAATGTAAGTAAAACCAAGCTCATGCAGTCAGTACTGTAAGTGTAAAGGATGACAAATTATTTTAGCTAATTAGTCATGCCAAGCTGGGGAAACATTGAGTTCATCTCAAAAACTCTAATATAAACCAAACTATCCCCCAGACGCTTTTTTAAATTACACAGTGAATCTATTTTAGTATTTAAATTACAGCTCACGTGAATTCTAAAAATACAACATTTTCTTAATGGCAAAATAAACCAACTTCAATTACAGAGCATAAAAAGTTATATAGGCCTCTCCCTTTTGGAAGAGCGATAGTCTTATCCTTTATAGGCAAATACCAGTCAAAGTACACAACTCATGTTTATAACCTAACAGTATAGTTAAAGTACAACAGGATGAAGCTCTGTTGCTTTTTACTTTGCTAAATTAGTTAGGAGCACTTTTCAGCCGTGCTTCTGTCAAAAGGTGTGGCTGGCGCTGATGATCAGTCAGTCATGCACAATCACACGCCTGTCAACACGAGTCAGCTCTTAGTGCATGGATACAAAGACAGGCTACAGCTGTATGGAGATTTTGTTGATGGATTTGAAAAAATGCAGTTCAAATCTTGTGTCCAATCATGGTTCAGCGTAAAACATCTGGTGTTAAACAATAAAGAATCCCCTCCCTGAGGCACCAGCTAGTTAGCAGGCAGGCATGGTCTAAATTATAGAGTTTAAATCAACCACTCCACTCCATGCAGCTCTGCTGGGTACTTACTGACACCTCACAACAACAACTCTATTCAAGAGAAAGAAGAGGGAACTATCAGGAAGGTGATGACTGCTGATGTGTAAACCAGATTGGACTGCTATGATCATCACACATTCTGAATGTTTCTCTCAATCTAATTCTTCATCTCAAATATGGCCACAGCCAAAATTCCTAAGCTGCCTTTTTTAACTGCTTTGTCTCTTCCATGACCCACCCCCAGTTTGTGAGCTCCAGTGGCACGACGAGCAGGAAACAAACAAACTGGACTGGTTCATTCAGTAGAAACACTGAATGAATCCTATGAATGTGCAGGAGTGAAACCAAAAAGGTTTTATTTGTTTGTTCAAAACCATTTGGCACACTATGTTCCATATTACGTTTTATCAGATTAAAGAGCGCAGCATGCTGCATCCAAACTGACGAGATCGGACTGGATTGTTGCCGTTTCATGACTAAATTGCATCATTCTGTTCGCACTGTTGACATTTCGGCCCCTTCTTGTCGCGACCCGCTGGCAGAACTTTTTTACCCCCCTCCACATAAGAACTTACTGTGTGAATGGTGTGATTGTGGAGTGTTTGTTATGTTGAAAGTGCTCGGACTCTATATTTTGCTTCAATCACTTGCTTAAAAGAAAAAACCTACTTGCTTCCAGAAGCCGACTGTTGTAGGCTACCAGGAAGCAGATGTTTATACAGAGAGTCAAATGGTCAAAAACTCATGGGTGGAGATAAAGCAGACATTGTGCATGGAGGAATCTGACTGATACAAACTGTGGAGCTTTAACCAGGGACAGATTTGTGCACAATGTCGGTGACAGGTCTCGGATTTTTTTCCCAGACTCCAGTGGGAAGAAACCCGCTGTAGTGACATATATCCAGTGGGAAGGGTTTCTCAGGAGCTAAGGAAGGTGTGTGTGAAAACAAATGCTGACCATGCATCGTCCGATTGGCTGCTGAGTGACCATACTGAAGCCTTAAAGTGCTCCTTGAGTGACGCTTGGTGTCAAAATTGTCCAGTTGAAAACCTTGAACCCAAATTGAAGAGCATAAAGTTCTGCAGTAAACTAAATGCTTTAGCATCAACTTTGAGCTGAGCAGAAACTGCCTTGTTAAATTTGAATAATATTCCCACTCATAAAATTAGGTGTCAAATTATCTGATGCAATATTTGCATGACTGTAGAACGACAAGTTCTTATGACAATAATGCTTTATTGCTGTAACACTTCAGTCAAGACTGTTCTAAATGTAGGCAGCTGGTTTTAAAAGGTAAATTTAGTCTTGGCTCGAATCTGAGGGCAAATTGCCTTTGGTGATTCTAACAAAAACTTCCAAGAGCTTTTTATTTTCTACTGTCTATTAACGTCTGCGTTATAGAACATTTGGCTGAAATTTCAAGGTGCAACCAATTAATCAATTAATTACAACAGAGACATTGTTTCAGGGGATAAAGCAGATATTTTCCAAATTTTTCATTTTGTAAACAAATCTCATTAAATAAGCAAAACAAGCTTTGCTCTGATCCAGACATCCTCTATACGTCTATGGATTTCAGCAACAAGTTTATTTATATCAACAGAACACACCAAGAAAAAAAAACTACTAAACTAAAACAGGACATACAAACAGAGTTTAGTTTAATATTGATCTGTAGATGACCACTTGTTTTTAATAGAAAACAGGTTCAAACCAGATCAAATGGACTATTTGTTTGGGACCATTTCAGTATTCACTTTGATGTTCTTCAGATAGAATCTTCACAAGGATGTTTACAAAATATAAACAAGTTTGATATTTTCATTAATTCTCAACATTTTATGTTAGGTTCTTTATATAAACTAAAAGTATTCATTTTAACATATTCAAAATGCATTATTTTTAAATGAATATTGAAACATACCCTTAATAAAAGGAAGGGAAACAACCTAAATGTTTTATGCACCACATGTTCCTCATTGCACAACTCCTCTGCCTTTTATTGCCAGCTGAAAGGCTGCTCTGTGATCTGAACATAGCTTGTGTTTCCTGGGGCATGTAGGCAAACATTCTTAGAAAATTAGGGCAAATATGTGATTTGAGAGCAAAACATATTAAAACAATTGAATGTAAGAAAGCAAAGATATTACCCTACCATTAAAAACACTGAAAAGCAGAACCTGGGAAAGAAAAGCACCAACAACTGTGCACACAGCTACTTTTTGGTGATAAACAGGCATGGGATCAGTTAAGAAATTATATATATCTGTTGCTATAATGAACATAGTTGGAGAGGAGGGGGCTGACCGCCATGCCTTCCCTCTGGGGCAGCTGCAACCATGGCAATTAAAGGTCCAGAGAAAAAGTGAAGCAGGCGAATGTGGAGACAGAGGTGACAAAGAGTCACGCTGCAGTGGAGATCAGGTCTGAATGACCCGGTCAACATAGAACTGGTGAACAGCTTGGCTCCATTCTTTCACAAACAATAACACACTTTCACAACAGCTTCTAATCCAAACCAGGCACGCATTTTGTAGTTATTCTTAGCTGTGTAAGGGATATTCCTCTGTTGCTTATGCAAGCTTGGAGCTAATCGGTCACTGTTCCAAGATACTTACATTGACAACAGACTCTTTGAACTTTATATGTAGGCGGTAGTTGGACGTGGCAATGATGGCGTCCTCTGCTCTCCCCACATACTCTGTGAACTCCCCATGCAGCTCAGGAAAGGGCACCTAGCAACGGCAGGAAGTAAAACATGTCACATAAGCTGCAAAGCCACAAAGATCCAATCAGCAGTTCTTGCAGCACACAAACATGGAGCAATATGAAATGCTCAGATCAGCACAACTGCTTTAAAAACATGAAAAACATTTCTAAAACAGCAGGTCACCTTTTACATAGATTTCTTAAAGAAGTTATAGCTGCTGTGCAAAATAAATCCAAATAAAAACTGTTGTTTTTAGATAAGTAATGTAATAATCTGCTACAGCGATGGCATTTAATCAATTAGATATAAACTACTTTCCAATGCATCGCAGACAGGGAAGACTCTGAACTGATTTTCAGAAATCCAACATCAATTTTGTTCACGTTAATCTGTGCTTCTAATTAAGGAAAATTAGCAGTGGTCGTTGCGTGGTGCTGTTTGGCCTAATAGTTATCGTAGCTTCCTGTAGTAGAGAAATGTTGTAGTAAAATGATGTCTTCACATATTCCCTTCATTTTTTCCTAATCCAYTAATTTTTGAAGTTCACGTAACAGTTAGCATCTATGACAATTGTTAAATAGCAGCCTGTAAACAGTAGGATTGTTTGTTAATGTAAACTTTTTATTAATAATTTGTGTTTATTTGCATCACTTGGAATGAACTTCTATTGTTTTTTCCCCACTGAGAGGCTAAGGAAAAACAACTACTCTACTCTAATACTACCGTATTTAATAGACTAGAAGATAATGAAGACAGCTAACTGCGTGATGTGGAATGAGATTGGTGAATTTATCTGTAACTTTCTTGTTGGAATGCATCGGGCCTGGCTGGTTGTGCATTGAGCAGAGAGCTGCCTCGCTGTAGGTGCCGGCAAGGATCAAAATATTTCAAACACGCAAATCTTATTCCGTTTTATTTGTGACACAACAATAATGGATTACAGCAAACTCAAAGGAAACGTACCAAAGACTGTACCGGACTACCCAGCAGAACGAGGCTAATGACGAGAGGGCAGGACTACAGAGGACGGTAAGCTAATAATGGTAGCTTGTTGTTGGTAACTTGTTATTTGATATCTTGCTATGGATGTTGTTTAGTTGAACTCTTAAATGAAAACCTGTTGGACGAAGCAAACGATTCACATAAAGTTACTCTCATCTGTATGTTAATTAAGGTTATTCAGCATCCCAGGAGCTCTGTTCTGTGTGTGATTGTGTTATTCCAGGATTAAGGCGTGATTTATAATCTGTAGCGACTTACCTATGATTTTTTTTTCATGACACATTTTTTGACAGATGCGACTTATAGCACGGAAAAACATTTTAACAGGCCTGTTATTTATTTAATGATCAGAACTTTATGGCCGATTAGAAGCATCTTAACCATGTCTAAGATGTGAATATCTGTTGATGCATACACTTTGATAAAAAAGTTGATGTAGAGCCCAAATCTGCAAAACAAAAGTTTACAACCTTGTCTTGTAACTTCCTTTCCTGACATGCATTATTTCACAAGAATTTAAAGAATTTATTTTCAGTCTTGCCTTCAAAACTGTTTTGAAGCACCTATAGGAGCAGATTACAGAGTGCAGACTGAAAGAATTGTGAGGTTAATCGGTTTTTCCATGCAGTGAGGTTAGCAGCTGGCTCACCTGCAAGTTTTCTTCCTCCAGGACGGGGGACTTCTTGGGAAAGATCTGATTGGCCTGGATACATTCCAGGCTCTGCTGCCCCTCCTCCTCCTGCAAAAAGAAAAAAGAAGCCTGTTTATTCATAAACAAGCTGTAAACAGCTTTAACAACCATAACCATTTTAATATAAATGTTACCCTTTAGTTTTAACTTAGCTTCTGAAACGTCAAACATGGAATGGCTGATTGTTTTCATTTATCCATCACTCATTTTTCAGCTTGACTTTAGTTTTAATGACCACAGCATCGTCCGACTGGTCATAATCTTTGGAAATGGGTAAAGTGTCACGAGAGGGATTTTGTGACAGAGACCTGACATCAAACTGTCTTCCTCTTTTCACCCTCTAAAGTGCATCAAAGAAATGTACTATTATCAGCCCGTGTACAGTAAAACTATTATTTCTTAAAGAAATGCATATCACTTTGCATGACAAAGTTTTATCCACAGATCTTGAGTGATCTCAGCACATGAACAAGTTACATAAGCTCTATCACACCAGATTTGAGTTCTATATCTGGTAAAYTGGCTGAATAATAATCATTTTTGTGTATGCTATGGGTGCTTAGCTGTGGGGGCCTTTTGAATTGGACTTTTATGAGTGACAGACAAATGAACACACACAAACACAGAAAATTGGCAATTGCACAACTGTCTGTGTAATAACCAACTGTTGTATACTACGGCTGTATTCACACCAGGAATGTCCTTTGGTCCAATTGTTTCGTCCAGATTAAAAGTGGACTTTATTTTTTGTTTGGTGTGGTTTGAATTCACATTGTGCTTTTTGCAAGCAAACTATAATTTATAAACAAAGCCACACGTGTTACAATCATTGCTCCCATTAGACAGAAATGATAATGCTGTTAATACAACTGTAATACCTTTTAGAATTTCAAGAGCAGCWCATTCAAAGGCAGTTTCACTATGCTATACGTTTTTGGCACAGTGTCAGAAAATGTGCTGCAATCCAAAAGAGACGAGATGCTCTGTGTGCCCCGACCCACAACAGATCACTGTTTGTAGCACAGTGTTAGCATTAGCAACACTGAAGGGCTAATTGTTACCATGTTGCTTAGCAAAGGTGGCTCATGAAGTCCAAAAAGGCGTACGTTTCCTGTAGTTGGTTCGGTTCAAGGCTGGTCTGTATTCACACCAGAAGCGAACCGGCCCAGAGTTCATTTGGAAGCGGACCAAGACCACCTCAAAAATGGGTCTTGGTCCAGTTTTTTGATCTGCACCAGAATTTGCATGAGTGTGTTTACATCTGTATAAAAGGTCCAGACCAACGGAGGAAAAGACCTGATTCGTTTAAACTTTAAAGTGGACCAAATGTGTCAGGTGTGAATACACCATGAATGAAAGCACAACATGCAACTCTATAAGTAAAAATAAACAAAGAAATTATTTTACTTAAAACCACAAAAGAAAAGAGTATTTTATATGCAGTGTGCAACATTCTGTAGGTTTTTATGATGGCCAAATGTTTGAGGCAGCAGTAGTCATTAGAGCAACCATTTCAGTAGGGAATGTGAGGAATGAATATGTTTTTGTTTTTTTTACACAAACACAGTCTTGGATTTCGGCTCAAGGGTAAATTAAAAGAAGTTTAGACTAAACACCACACAGACTCATAACAGCAGGGGAAATAAATGCCTGATAACAGCAGTAGTACATCCTGTGTGATGGTAGCTCAGTATCATCAAAACTGAAAAACCAAGATAAATACTGCCAACAAACAGCAGAAAACTAAAAGAAAAACACCAATATGACTTTTTACACAATCGAGACAGATTTTTCATGGAAAACGTATCCAGATATCAGGTGTTCATAAGTGAATGTAACAACAGGATATTCCTGCAAAGAAAACTGAAAGCTGCCCTGCTTCAACAGCAACCTCAGAAGACCTTTGACACATTCAGTACTGACGCAACCATCTGCTTCCTGACAAGCACTGCTGATCGAAAGTGATAATCGATGAACAGTTCCGATTTCAGACTGCAGTCAGGCTGATGGATATAACAGTCATCACTCAAAACAGTAAACAAAACTAATACTTTACCATGGCCCCTGTGAAGGAGTGTGGGTCACCCAACAAGGAACTTTGGCTTCAATCTGGCTGAACAACAAAAGCACAGAAAGTCAACACATTACTATGAATAAGTAGACTGCACAGTAATGTACATTACCTCTGAGCCAAGATACTACTCAAGTATAGCTGCCATTTTATCCCTATAGCTGGTGCAAACTTCTTTTAAACTATAGTGTTTCAAAGGTTTCAAAATCTGCTGCATGTTTTCAACTCAGATGTTTGAATAGAGATATGCTAACAATACAGCCAACAACGTTATCTTTCTCTTTAATTTSATAGTATTAATCTGAAAAACATTAGTTACTGGGTGTTTTAGGAGAATCTATTTGTTATAAACAGACATTCAAATAATTTTGAGTTAAAGGTTGTTTGGAGAAAAGTTTTGTGGTGGATATGGAGCATCAACCACAAGTGTAAATTTTCCCAAATTGAGTCCGAACAGGGACCTCCTTGACAAACCATTCATAATCTCTCTCTCTCTCTCAAATCTCAAAATTTATACTTGCGTCTTTGTTGTCCACCTAAAAAAAAAGGGTGGAAAACTGTTTATTAAAGTTACCCAAAAACCATGCAAAAAGTAGAAATTAGAAATCAAACGGACCCCCCCCACCACCACCAATGCTCACAGCTGGTGAATGGAAAATCTTTTCATTACAATGTAATGACAGAACAGGTGGGTTTAGTGCAACTAATATTGTTAGCGCAATAGTACTGCATGTTTTCCTAATGCTGTGCAGTCCTAATGTCTGGGAGAAGCTAGGAAGAATTTGGGATTTCAATATGATAAAAATGACTGAAGGAGGAAATATAACTTCAGAGAGAAACCTGAAACCAATATCCATTGTTGTGATAGTGGGGCCCTCAGGCTGCACTGAATTAAAAACAGACAGAATAGTGATACAGTAGAAGTCCCTGCAAGAAAACAGAGACACTCAATTTATCACTCCGCACACAAGCGCACGTTAGAACTCAATAAGAAAAAGAAGTWAAAAAAAAGATGAAGCTGCTTCCTCTGAACTGATGCTGTGAAAACCAGATTGGGCAAATCTTGGAAAAAAGTTATCTAGAGGTAAATTAGTCTAAAAGTTATTCACAAACACATAGAACAACATTTGTATAAACACAAGATTGACAAAAACAATGAACAGTTTTCCAAATGTTCATGTTAAACTACACAAGTGGAAATATGCTACGTATACAGATTGTCCAATGTGCGTGCATAAATCGCCTGCTAGGGATGGATCAGTCAATACGAGCGAACAGCTTGTCCGTGCATGTGACTTTTCAGACTTTCTCACTCCAGATGCACAAATTGTTCAAGGCTGGTGAAAAGCTTGGATGTCTGGGCCTTACAAAATTTACTGAGTTATTAAAAAAAACTACGCATTTCTGATTTTGCACAGTAGCTCATAACCCATATAGCAAAACACAAATGCTTTGTTTGAGGTTATTGGATTGCAAATATGTTAACTTTGTGAACTGTACATCTGAAATAAATTACCAAAATAAATATGGTTTCTTCTTCTTTGAAAACAAACTGAAAAAAAAAATGTTTAGCAGAGCGTCCTCTTCTGGCAACAACCTAGCCTCGACCAGCAGATAGTAGGAATGCGCGATATAAACGATATACAGTAGAAACGATATAAATTTGTCCTATGATAGAGATCTGTAGTCTACCGGCCAACCACGCAATTGTTTTTGATGATGTAACAGGCTGTAGTCAAAACAGAGGAWGCGGGAAGCAGCGTGGCTGAGAGCACAAATGAAGAGAGGGTGAAAAAAAACACCCGAACCGGACCTGGTTCGGGTGTGTGAAAATGAACACCGAACTGTTTACATATTTATGTGACGGGGCATCCTCCGGTCGGATGCCGGCCAACTGACCGACCACACTGCCTGCTGCAGGAGGAGCGCGCGCCGCGGCACATGACGCAGCGAGGCAACAGTCAGTGCAGGTGAAGTAGGGCTCCAGGACGCACAAAAGCTCGCTCAGTCTGGACCTCGTTTCTCCTGCGGTCATAGCGCGACACCGCACGGCCGAATGCGAGCGCACTCCGCACGCACTTCGCGCGCGACTATAAAACTCAGCCTTTACTGTCTCCTTTACAGCGGTCCAATATCAGCCAAAAAACGAGTATCGGTTTTTATCGGCCTGCATAAAAATTATCCGATATAAGCGCTCCGATATAAGCAGTCCAATCCAGCAGTCCACTGACTCCGCTCCAGTGTTTCTTTCCAGCAGCGCTTGGATCCAGCATGCAGAGCTCACGTGATCACAACAACACGCTGCGCTAACAAAGTAGCAAGAAGTAGGAGCGATGTCAGCAGAACTTTCTATTTTCATCAGAAACAGAGTTGAAGATAAGTGCAAAATTGTCACGCACAAGTTTTCCGTGGGGAACAGAACCGTGTACGTTTTAAACCAGAGAGACAACCAGGCTCTGCTCTCCACCCGGCCAGCAGCTATGCTGTTCGGCTCGGTTTGGCCTTGGTCCAGTGTGTCTCTATTTCCAACCGCACACAGCCGCTGTTTCGGAACCTCCTCTCCGGTCCATACAGCGCGCTTATGGTTTTGACATCAGCAGAATGCTCCCCATGGATTAGCTCTGGAATTGATGGACAGAAGAAAGGAGAGCGCAGCTTTGTTTTGGAATATGAGTGCGACGTGGTGAGAGCAATCACCACGTGATTCTCAGACTGTAGAAAGTGGAAATGCAGCAGTAAGAAAGGTAGCTATCAATTTAATTAACTGACTAATTCCTACTACTTATTTTTGCTCTTGTTTGTAGAGTGATGTTTAGTGTGTTTACACACTTGTTTTAGTGAAGATTAAGTGCAATGATCACGTTGTTTTGGGCACAGTCAGTTAAACTGGAGCTGTGGACTCTTAACTTTGAACAGTTGGACATTGGACAATAATGTGGGGTTTTGTTTTGTCCCCACCTTCATTTTTTCCCACCACAAAGCAGCACAAGGCTGAAATTTAGTAAAAAAATAACTGGAGTGATTTTGAATTGTTATTTTACTCTTTAAAAGTACATTTTGTATGTATTATGTTTTATTTTTCAGGGTCTTCTAATTTATTTTATTAAATTGTAGAATGTTCTTCAATTTAAAATGTATGTGATCCATCGATTAAAATAAATGGGTTAATTTTTCTCATACCTACTCTTTTTTACTGTTTGACTTGATCAAGACTTTTCTAAGATTTCACACTAGAAAATAGGTAAAAGTGTGTGATTCGTACTGATATGGTATCAGGTCAATATCGGTATCGTATCGGAAGTGAAAAAGTTGTATTGGGACACCCCTAATCCAAACTGCCAAAATTGTCTCTCACTGTCACAGCTGCATGACAAAAATTGTGTCAAACAGTTCACAGCTTCGAGTCTTCCAACCGTTCTTGTCTCAACTCACTGGGAGAACTTTTTACCCCCTCCACATAAGAACTTACTGTGTGATTGGTCAGAAGGCTTTGTTTATGCCTAATTGTGCTCAGATGTTGCATTTTCAACTTCATCTTCAACCACACGCTCAAAAAACTACTGGCTTCCAGAAGCCAACTGTTGTACCTGGAAGCAGACATTTATAAAGCTAGTCATGAATGGACATACAACAGTTGATGTCCACAGAAAAATCCATCTGCAGAAAAGTGTGGAGTTTAACCAGGACAACCCTGTGACTGTGCATCAACTGTTCGGCTTCAGATGTAGTATGCGGACGTCTTATGTCCATTGTCTGACATAAGTATAGTGTAAACATGAATGCAGAAAAAAAGGCAGCAAGTGTTGCCAGTGGGACTGAACAGGTTGATAACATTTATTATCTTAAATAATACAGAAGTTATCCATGTCCAACAGTTGGGTGCAGATGTCCCAGCTTTTCACCAACCATGAATGCAGCATTACATTTGTGGTGCTGACTGAATTGTATGTAGCATAATCCTACTTGTGCCATTTGAAACATGTACATTTGACACACTGTTTATGCATACTAAGAATATTGTTTCTTTGTTGTTCTAGGCTATAAACTGCCTTAAATACCAATGAGATGCAAGGAAGAAAAGAGAACTTTCAGTAGAAAACCTATTCAGCATAACATAATGTACACTTGGTCGTCACTGACCTTTAGAAACACTGTTGGCTGTGGAATAAAATAATGTCAAATAAAACTTAAAGTTCTTTTATAGACTTACTGCGGACAATCAGCAATGAACGACTGGTAGTTGTGGTGGTCCTGTTCAGAAATTCACAAGCAAAACATCTGTAAAATAAAATAAAAATAATGGGAAAATGCTTTTACTTTGAAACATTGCTACATTTTGTAAATGGATGTTTTAGAGACACACTGGATACAAAAACCCCTTTGATTCCCTGGTAAATATAGACATACTGGTGGTCACTGCGGCTTACATGTGAGCTGAGAATGAGATACTACTTAAACTCAAATGCAGAGTGGGGAAACTCTCCTCTGAATATCAAAGCACCAAGTCTACAGTTAGCTAGGCCTGTCATTCCCAAACTTTTCAGCAAAAAAAATAAAAATAAAAAAATACTAAAAGTGAAAGGGATTGTGACCTTAACTGGTACAGAGTTTGCTAATAGTCATTTAGGTGGTATCTCACTGGGCTGTGGCTATTAGAGATGAGCTGAGGACTCAAAATTGTGGGAAAATGGGCACATTTTTCTATTGCAGTCTCATTGAGTTCTGAGTGTTTGTGTGACCATCGAGCCACACAGCCACATTTTGAGTGGCCAGTTATTGAAAATTATGGCCATATTATGTGTGCATGGCTTGCAAAACCTTATTCTAGGAGTGCACATTATTTCATTGCCCATATCGTATCTACCTCAGCTTGTTTTATATCTGCCTTGAAAGCCATCTCCTTATGATTTCATCTGCTGGATTACACTTTAGAAATAGAGATAGACGGTTTTGGAGAAGTTTTTAATAATTACCATATATCTTCATCAAACCTAGACTATTGCCTCAAATGTTTTCTGAAAGGAGAGAGCTTCCTTTTTTATCAAAATACAGCCCTAATGCTCTATAGATAGAGTCACCCACAACACAGTTGAGTTCAGACAGTTTCAAGACGCTTGTGTCAAACACTTGTGAGTATTTAGAGAAAAAAAATTGGTCACCAAAATATCTTTCAAAATTCATGCAGCAGGACTATGCACCTCTCGGAAGAGGAAAGTGAGAACTGCAATGAATGTTGTGAGACACTCTGGAGATTCATTTACAAAAGTTGTTTAACAAATGGTCACGAGCAGCCACAGTGATACTACCTTAATAAACCTTTTATCATACAACCTCGTCAAACTTCACTTTTTTTCTATGCACTGACGAAATATGATTCAATTTCTCTAGAAAAGTTTGAGTTACACCAATGGCAATCAATTTTTAAGTTACTTTGATTTCTGTAGATTTTCTCAGGATCTTCAAAATAATGTTACATGACTCACAGTGGGGTCCTGACCCCAACTTTATAAACCTCTGGACTAGGCTATGTGGCCTGATCGTCTCATCTGTCTGACATGAAGAAAAAAAAAAATAACCTATACACAATGTTTTTAATTGCTTGTTTTATTAACTCATGCAGTTAATTCTAGTAGTTTATATTACTCTTAGGTAACTTGATAAATGTCATTCCTGTATTTGAATRGACTAAAATGTATGAATAAAAGCAGCTTTATAATAGTATGGACACTTTGTATGAAAGTTTTTTTTTTCTCGTAAACAGGCAATCTGTTCTGGATATCTGAGCGTAATGTTTAACAAATCGTTGGAAAGGTCAGCTACTCCTGCAGAGACTGAAATCTGATCTAAGGAGGGAGGAGGTCAGTGAATGGGCAGCTCAGAAGTACAACACACCTTCTAAAGCACATTAACACATCCCAGACATTAAAAAAAAACCCTGCAGTTTAACTTGTTATAGATGAGTCCTGGTCTTTTAGTGTTGACGAGCAGAAAAGGAAGTGATTACTTCACAAATGACGGCTCCTGCTGTCACTGCTGGCGCTACCTGATAAAGCATATCTGTCCAACACACGTCTCTGTTTACATCAGCGGGCTCATGACCAGAGTCTGCCTCCAGTCCGGCAGAGCTGCTGTCCTGTAAACACTGAGCCTCACACTCCTCCACGATTTTAGCGACTTCACAAAAATACGTACGGACTGCTGGGCCGATTATTTAAGCTGACTGACAAGTCAGGGTAGCTAAACGTTTGCAATAAACAAGAGGACTAAAAGTAATGGCTGACTAACAGAGTTAGCTTAAACGTTGCAATTCCCAAATTAACAAGTAAAAATACAGATTTAACCAAAATAAAAAAAAGGCTGTAATTATGTATGAAATAAAGTCGAGGGGGRAAAAAAGCCACAGCATATATCTTAACATTTATCAAGAACGTGACTACGTATCGACATTAATTTATCTAACATAATAAAGAAACTTCCACTTTACAGGCCAGCCAGGTATTTTAAAACAACCGGCCTTAGATTTGCGGTAATGTTGTGGTTGTTCTTTCTTGTTTTTGTTGAAGCTAACGACAACAGCTAGCAGCTAGCTAACGTCACTTAAAAAGCGAACTAATACTTAGAGAGGTTATAAGGACTGAAAGTAGCCCTGATAAGCAGCGGGCTCTCTTAGCAGTCGGTATTAGGTTTTAGTTGCCGCACCGCAAACAAGTCAGTGAGCTGACTACTTAGCATTAGCTGACTGAGGTAGCGCCGCTGACTGAACGCAACTGTTTTTGTTGTGAGATGGAGGGCGGACCCCAGGACGGAGGCCTCTGTCAAAACACAGCGAGGACTCTCCACACCCGGTAGACTCACCAGTGAAAGCAGCGGCGAAGTGGTCAGCAGCCCGTGACTCATCCGAAGCCCATGCAATAACTCAACAGCAAACCAATATCAGAGAAACAGGTAATAGTCATATCCAAGCCGAAGTGAGCTTCACTGCGTCCCCCTCCAGCGCCGAGCCTTCGTCGCCATCGCCGTGAAATCTCCAGCCCAACAACATACGTGTTTCGGTGACGCCATGACGCAGGTGCGTGCTTTGCGTGAGGAGGTGGGGCTTCATGGACCATGCGTTCCTTAATAAAAACACTACTGGCAGAAATGCTAACGACACTATTTCTAGTAATAATGAAACTATCATTAAATGCTTTACACATAATATATTTACTATGATCGTATATCATATTAATTTTACTAAGACACACTATACTATTTTATAAAGGACAGAGAGATTTTCTATTAGTTTGGATGCTTGTCATCGTGATTTGTGATAAATGTCAAAATTTCTTAATGAAAACAAATAAAAACACAACATGGCAGGATCTCAAACAATAATGTATTGACTGATGGCTTACATATGCAGTTTTAATTTAAAGAGGCTTGACACACTATTGTTAATTCTTTAACATTTGACAGCCTGGTAACATGTGAGGCATTACAAAGTTATTTGAGCCTAGAGGACATTYCTTTCCTGGCTCACAGCTGACTATCAAACCACAAAATTTCTTTTAGGCAACCAACCCCCCCAGTTGTAAATCTTATTTTTATACCACCAACTGTGATCAGAATTATTAAACATTTTGCTGATCACCTAATTTAGTGACTAATGTCAATTATAAAATAAAAAATAATTTAATGTGTAGAGCTCTTGTAATAATAATAATAAAAAGCTTAGCTTTTTCTTTTTTTAACAGTTACAAAAAGCCCTACACACTGCTCAATCACACTTTACCACAAGACATTTCTCTGTGAGGAAAATGCATGAGGCATATGATATGGCACCAAATAATTTGGATTTAAATATTAACTTGGAATAAGGATTATAAGGCCAATATTGAGTTTCCTTTTGCCACACAGTACTTTACTAGAGCCATATTTGATCAGCTGCACCATGCATGGACTTCACAAACGCAAAACAAAACAAAACAACAAAAAGAGACCCTAAGTGTTGAATCAGTGTTCCTGTGTCAGAACAATAAAACAAAAACAGTCAGTCATCTTGTCATGTGACCAGAGTGGATTGCATGCAAAACAATTAGATGATAATTAGAAGATAATGATCAAGGTAAATACATTTCTTTTTCTTGTTCAGTCACGTGCCCATGTTACAATAAAAGACAATGGCCGTTTCACAAAAGAAATGTCACTCCAAATCGTACAGTATATTATGCACAAATGATGGTGGAAAGAAAACCAGCTGAAACTCTCCAAGAAAAACAAAACAAAACAGTATTTCAGAGAGCAAGTCAAAAAAAAAAAAAAACACACCATCAGCCATTTCCTGGCATCTACATTGTACTTTGACACATCTGTGTAATGAATTACAAAACTGCATCAAGTCTCCCAACAAATCATTTTATGTGAGAGCTGAAATTCCCATAATCATACAACTTCCACATGATCATTTATTGAACAGTATAACAGAGTCATTCTCTACACCACATGTTTATCATAATCACCATCACCGATGAGAGCAAATGCACCGATAAAGCTTTAAAAAGCAAGACTACCCTGAGAGAAAGGTCTAAAACATGGGCAAGCCTGCCAGACCAGAACTGGCTTGAATGGGTTTGGTTTATTAAATCTGTACACTCTATTTTATTATATTCAGCACAATTTGTCCCAAGAATGTAGGATTTTATTTTATTTTATTTTATAATTGTGTAATATATACCTCTACATAATACAATCCAAGTCCTCGGAACTATGTAGACATGTGCAAGTGTTTTACTACCAAATTCAACAATACAGTAAAGGCAAAGACTTGCGGACACTAAGTTAGGATAATGTTTATAGATGAAATTTTCTTGAGTCCTCACAATTATCAAAATCTAAGTGCTGTAAGTACTTCATACACGAGGTATTGAATATCTAGTTAACTGTTCTGAGTATAAAATASAGGCAAAATACAAAAAAGAACATCTTGCAAGCATGACAAAAGAAACGGCTACAGACACAATACACGAGTGGTCAAAGATAAAATGAGGGCGTGTTCTTTAATCTAGTGTACTTACAAACTGAATGTTTTCAGGTTGATGAGGGCAGACTGTATTTATCACGCTTTCAAAGAGACCGAGCTTAAAGCAGTGAACACCACTGCAGTGCTTGGAAGCTTGGGCTTTTTGTCACGTTTATTCTAACTCGTTTTAGGAATGTGCACTCAACCAGGAGCTACCCGACAGAAGATCAGCGCACATACACAGGAAGCATTTCCAACGTATTAATGGAGAAAATAAGTGTCCACCCAATTTAAAATCTAGGGTTCATATCAGAATATAATAAAAAYGACTAGGTCTTTACCAGGCTTTCAAATTCTAACCTCAAATGTATAAAAATAGACAACAAAATGTGATTATTTATTTAAAAAACAAGAATGAAAAGTCCACCTCATGATCCAACAGTTTATTGAATCTTCTATAGCAGCAATAACTCAGCAGCTGTCTTCTGATTTTGAAAGGTTGTGGAGGAATTCTGACCCAATCCTCTTTACAACACTGCTTTATGTCATTAAAGTTGAAGACATTAGTTTCTGACAAGCTCTCTGAAGACGCCCCCCCCCCCCCACACACACACACACACACACAGCGTTTCAGTCAGGTTGATGTCTGGACTTGTTCTGAACCCTTACAGCACCTTGACTCTGTTGTAGATTAGCTGCTACATGGTTTGGTCCAAGCTTTCAGCTGTCAGACAGGTGGTCTCACATGTGACTCTAGAACTGTTTGGTCCACAGAGGAGTCCATGRTGGACTCSATGACTGCAAGATTTCCATGTCCTGCGGCTGCAAAACAAGCCCAGATCAACACACTTCCACCACCGTGCTCGTGCTGATACWCTGTTTGGATTTCTCCTAACATGATGCTTTGCAATGTGGGTAAAATCGCTACTGTAGTCTCATCCGTCCAAAAGGACACTGTTGGTTCAGATACTGAACCTCTTAAATCCTATGAAAGCAAAAAGAGTGGACTTATAAGTTTTTTCACACAGGTTAATTTTTGTTTAATAAATAATGAAGGAGCCAGTTGAGTTAGATTTGAATGATTTTGGAACCTGGCAAAGACCAGTTCATTTGATCATGTTCTGGTTTGTTAAATCTCCTGTTCTTTTTCTTTTTCTAAAACTAATTCTGCAAATAATCCCAACATTCCTGTGATTTATTTCTTCAACTCTGCTTCTTTTTAGATCACTAAAGAACCGAATCCCATCTGAAGCGTGGCACAGAGTGATTGTTTTTGTTCCTGTCTGTTCAAACTGCGGCTCATGTTCATGTTTATGAAATGCATGGTGTGTACAGACCTAATCTGAGGTAAACCAGGTGTCCTGTGTCTTGGCCCGTTAGAATCTGAGARCCAGTGCCTTAGAGGGTTAAAGAGGTAAGTCTGAAAGTAAATCCTGTGCTTATGTGAAGTGAATGTTTCACTTCCTACCAAAAGCACATGGGCCGTAAACTGTAAACCTCAAAGTTTATTAAAAAAAATAGTGTTAAGTTTATCGTTATGTTTTTTCCCCTTTTTTTGCAGGCCTTTCAACTTTATGTTGTTCAACCTTTTTTGTCTGTTTTTGCTCAAGTATATTCACAGGTGACTAACTACATAGAATAAAAGGGTCAGGTGAGTATCATGCTACATCAGATTCAGAGAAGGCTATTGCAGACAATTCTACAACATGTACAACCACATTTTATACGTGTGAGTTACAAATATTTCAAAACATATCACCAAGAAACTAAGTACATACAAGAAGTTGAATATTTAGAGTCTTAAAGGACTATCCCTCAGTCAGTAAKTGGATTTCATGTTACTTGACTTAAACTGTCCCGTCTGACAGACAAAATTTGAAAAACTGCTATTCAAAAAGTAGCAAATTTGGTCGATGTCTCTTTTCAAACAGTTATAGTGCTTTTAATGGCTTAAGACAGAGGTCTTTTTTAATCTCACCCAGTGGCAATCTTCAGAACTTCAGTGTACATTTTATGACACCATAGCTGCAAAAGTCTTCAGGTCAAGTCCAATAGGTAAAACAACAGTTAGTGCTGTCACATAGATTTCAAAGCAGTACACACGATTAAAAAAAGGTGTCTTTATAAATTATTTTTTTTCAACTCTTAAGTTATTGTAGGAAATTCAGCTTCATGTTTAGATTTGCGTTCTCATTTCCTGGGAGCTTTTCATRTTTGCAGGAAGCTTGTATCAGAGCCTCCTGTGTGCAGTGAGGGACAGTTACCAGACGCTGGGGGGTGGGCTTAGAACTCCCACTCCAGTGTTTCTTCCCGATTGGCTGCTCTCTCCAGCCTGTGGATGATGTTGTTGAGGTTGGCCATTTTCTCGTTGCGTCTCTGAGTGTTTCTGTTCAGTTTGGGGCTCTGGAAGGGGGGCGGCAGGTTTGCGTCCAGGCTGTGGCCGGTGCTCGCGGGGGGAGGGTTGGGCAGCGAGGGCGATATCGGAGCAGAGGACGAGGGGACGGGGGAGACCGACATCATGAGGCCTGGGGACGAGGCGGCGGATGGGGAGTTGAGGGAGACCTCGAGGCTGCTGCGGCACGGCTCCGACGAAGACTTGAAGCTGACTGGGTCCACGGGGGACTTCCTGGATTCTTCGCCCTCGTGCCTGGACTGGTTGGCTCTCTGAGGGCCGTCCGTGGAGAGGGCGCCAGGGTAAAGTCCTTGAACCTGGCCGCTCACCCTTTCCTCCTGCATCAGGCTCTGGCCAGCCAAGTGGGGCTCATGACAGCCAGAGTCCTCGTGCTCGCTTTTTAAAGACGGGAACGGCTCGGCTTTAGGAAAACAGTGAACTCCTGATGGTTTCATGGCGCCGTCCCTGTCCTCCCCCCCACCATCTTCCCTGTCTGTCGCCTCCTGTTTGACACGAGGCAGCGGGCTGTTGATGCTGGAGTGGACGTGTCCTGAGGGCGGCTGCAGCCTCCTCTCCTCTCCGTCAGAGTGGGGGTTCCCTGTCACCGGGGGGGAGTAGCTGGGTTGTTCAGCATCTGTGTCGTTATCTGGAAGACCCTCCATAAGCACTTCCCGTCGCATCCTGGACCTGCATAATATCACTACTGTCAGAAAAAAACTTTACATACTTAAAGGTACAGCCTTTATTTCACTCAAGAGTTTTAAACCAAAGGACCAAGTTATTGGCATTATGTCTCATGCAATATTGTGAAATCTCATCAGATGTGTTACCACACCAAATTACAGCACTATGAGGCGCCAAGTGTCAAAAGAAATGTTAAAAAACATATTTTTCATTATTTAGCTCACTTTTTGTGTTAAAAAATTTCCACTAAAATTTTGTTATTTAGCTCACTGTTTTTACATTTAGCAATTTTTTTTACTAAATGTTAAATTTAAATGTTAAAAAATATATTTAAATATTAAATCCTAAATCTAAATATTTAAATCTAAATGTAAATGTTAAACCTTAAATGTTAAAGTTCACATTTAGGTATTTTGGAATGGAACGCAGTCTTTGCTGTTGATGCTCGGCTCATGTCATGATGTCATCATCCTGAGACAATGGCATCCGCTAGTGCTCCAACGCAGCTAAAGCTTCCCTACAAGACATCAAACTTGCAGTTATGGCTGGTGTCTGAGCTGCACTTCAAACTGCTGGACCACAGGGACCACCCAGATTGATTTTTATGAACACATTTTGAATTTAGATTTTGAATATTATCTTCAGCAGAGTTAGCAGAAGCTAGCGGTGGCTAGTAGCAGATGATTCAAATTCGAAATTCAAATTCAAAAATACTTTATTGATCCCAGAGGGAAATTAGGTGTTGTTGTAACTCATTTAACTAAAAACTTATTGTAGATGCTGATGACTGTGGGCAGGAAAGATCTTCTGCAGTGGTCTGTATTACAGTGAAGTTGAAGAAGCCTCCGACTGAAGACACTTTGTCTTTCTATGACAGTCTGATGAAAAGGATGGTCAGGGTTGTCCACAGGTGACGGTGACGGTGATGGTGTCGGCTGCGTTCCATTCCAAAATACCTAAATGTGAACTTCAACATTTAAGGTTTAACTTTTACATTTAGATTTAAACATTTAGATTTAGCATTAAACATTAAAATATTTTTTTTAATATTTAAATTTGATAATTAGTAAAAATGACCTAAATGTAAGAACAGTGAGCTGAAGTCTAACTTTTAACATTTCATTTTATACTTGGTGCCACATACAGCTCAGTATCTTGTATGGGTCAGAAACAGGACTGAACTGGCCTGTAGTTGTGGAACCAGTTGATGACAGTGTTGGTTTTGAGGTGAAGCTGCGATGCCAGCATCTCAATGGTGTTCTGAGACGGGTATGGCTCCAGCAGGTAAGCCTTCCTCAGGGCTTCCTTCTCTTCTGCCCCGAGCACCACCCGAGGCTTCTTCACCTGACTGAAGGGGCACAAGTCCAGCGAGGCCAGGGCAGGACTCACACACTCGGACCGGGTGCTGGGCGAGTCGCTGTCAGAGCCGGTGCTCAGCAGCCCGTACCGCCTCTTCAGATAAGCTGGGATCAGGGAAACGCAGCAGGTTGGATTAAAACACATCAGAAGCACTGATACACAGGAAGATCTGACAGAAAGCTCTGAGTCCACACCTTTTTTCTCCATCTTCTTCATGGTCCTCAGCTTGTCCACGTTGTGAGGATCATTGAGCCAAAGCTGCATGCGGACAAAGGGTTCTCTGCCTTTTAGGCTGAGTTTGTGCCAGGGTTTGGGCCTGGAGAGCAGGTCAGATACTGAACCCTGAGTCAGACCCAGGATGGTCTCGCCAAAAAGACGTTGGCCTGCAAACAAACAAAACGCTATAAACCAAGTAGTAACTGYGTCCACCACAAGCCTGAAGTCAGAACTTAGACCCACCAAGGTTGTTGTCAGTTAGCACCTCCTTGACCTTCTTAGTGATGGCGTATGTGTCCAGTTCTGGAGACATGGCTACCAGCTCCTGGATGCCCAGCGGGGTGGTGGGCTGATGCAGAGCCATGAGACTGGGGGTGGGTTTCTCTCCTTCTGTGTGGGTGGGCAGCCCCAGACCCAGGCTTTCAGGCTGTTGGTTCTCTTTGCTGCTCTCCAGTGAGAGACTGACGGGCTCCACCAGTGGACTGGGGTGGCTCTCTGCCGGACTAGGAGGTGGCGAGGGCGACGACTGGGCTGTCACTGGACTTTTATCTGAAAACAGGAAAATTTGGATGGTTTTAAACTTCTCTTTCAGCGATGCATCAATCTCTCTCTCTTTAWATATATAGTTACTGTTTGGTACACTACAGGAGTTGTGTGTTTGTGGTTTATACCCTGAGTGTGTCCCTGGTTCAGGGGCTGACTGAGGCTCTGGCCCAATTGATCCAGTAGCCACAGCTGCATGCGGATGAAGGGCTCCCTGCCTTTCTGAGTCAGCTTGCTCCAGGGTTTTGGCCGGGACAGCATGTCGCTGACACTGCCCTGAGAAAGCCCAAGCACCTGTGTCGTACACAGTAAGACCTTAGAACAGTTTCACACATTAAACACCAAGTTTATCAGTGGAATATGAAGGATCAACAGTTCAAACTGTTAGAACAGAATGAAACCTTCCTGAGTAGTGCACTTTCAGAAAACCACCACTAGAGGGAGACAACACACTAAAAATGATACACGTTAGGTTTAAAAGTTTCATGTAGGAATAAAAGCTCACTTCAATAAATCAATATTTATATAATTGTTAAAATAATCACAAACATGTATTTCTTTGTTAAAAACTGAACTGATTTTTTTATATTTTACAAATGTCAAGCTATTAAGTACAATGCTGTGTGAAATGAAAACTAACAGTTTAATTACTGCATTTGCAGCGATTTCCAAAATAAGACTATATGTCTCTACAGGAGCTTTATATGAGATCATCATGAAAATAGTTAAAACATAATGTTAGTTGTGTGATCAGAGTGTTATGATAGTCTGAATTTTAGATTTCCCCTCTAAACACCAGTAAATCTAGCATCCAACTCAAAGTTATTCTCATATAACTATCATTTTTGATTGACAGATAAATAAATGGCTTAACTCTGTGGTAAAGAGCTGTTTTCTACAASTCCAACATGTCCAAACTCAAACCCATTGTCTCTAACAGAACCTGGCAGTGAGTTCTGTATTTGTCACTTCCAGGTTAGATTTGAACTCATTTCATTTGAATTCAGCATCGGTCCATCTGCAGCCAGACTTTCCACTGGTATCATGAAAAGATATGGTACAGCTCCAGTGTTAGCCTCTCTCCACTGACTACCTGTTAAATTAAGAATTGATTTTAAATTCTGTTGTTGTTTTATTTTTTTAAGCTTTGCATGGCCTGGCACCTAAACGTTTCTCTGAACTTATTTTTGTTTTCGATGTCGTAAATCTTCTGAACAACTGCTTTTAGACTGGATCCTGTTTTTACTTTAACATCCATAAAGCTTTGGGACAATCTTTCACTCCTAATACGTAAAACGTGTCCTCTCTGCTGAAGCTGGTAAAACACAGCTTAAGACATTTTATTTGACTTTTACTTGCAATTAACAGTTTGTTTTTTTAAGTAATTGAGCATTTTTACCCCATGTTTTATCATCTCTTTTCTGTTTCAGTTAGTTTGTTTTTGCTTTTTCATATCTGTATTTGACTGGTTTTATGGTTTAATTGTACAGCACTTTGCTCAATAATAATAGTTGGTTTGATAATTTAATCTGACCATTACAAAAATTATAAGATAAAATAAAAAGACTCAGCTCATTAGCTTCATTCTGTGCTCCTTTAAACCAACACAGCACCAGTTTTCTACAAGAATAGGAGACGTATTACAACAGAGGTTAAGCTGCTTTGTCATCTCAACCGTTACAAACTGTCCTTCTGTCTTCAGTACTGAAATTATGTGGACACAATATCTAACTGCACATTTGAAGCTGCTACAGCAAATACAATTAAGCTGACCAAGGATTAAGCACCTGAAATGCTTCTTGCTAAATGGCAACAGTAAGAGCAAACAAACACAACATTTAATCATTTATACAGCTGCAGCGGCCAAGACTGTAAACAGCTTCTTCTGACTGGTCCCAGAGTTGATGTCGTGGTCATTTTCAACTTACTTGAATTTTTTTAAGTTAAAACTGTGTTGATCTCTATAATAATTTCACTTGTTGAAACTATTTGTTTTTTATAATGTTTTCTTAAAAAATGTTTGAAAATACAGAAATTATTACTCATATTTAGATCGATTTATTTGTCAGCAGGCGAGGAGCTGGACATTTTTAAGATGGTTTTTAGGGGGGCACACACAAATAAATAAAACTACTCTGGATTTCAAAATTACTACCGTACATTAACATCAGTATATATGTTACTGATGTTAGTAGTAACTGTTGATGCTGATATACACTGTTGGTAGTCTTCCTGTCATGTAAGGACTTATATTTAATGTTGTTTTGGCACACTGAACCTGAAGATGGCCTCCACAACTAACTTCAACCAGCTTTACGTTAGTTGTTTTAAGAAACATTGTGCTGAAAATTTGTGTCTGATTGTAGATAAGAATGATAAAACAAAAACAAAAACAAAAACAAAAAAAAACATGTTGACTGTTAGTCCCAACAAGCACAATAAGCACTAATGCTAATTTCATAAAAGGGCTATAATTTTACCCATTTTAAACACAGCTGAAAATTAGCATTTTATATATTATACATACTTATATATACTACTTATATATACTACTTATATATATATATATATATACACTATATATAATTAGCAAAGAAACAATATTTTACAAAATCTGATTTCAAATTCAAAATCCAAGATGGCTGCCGAAGTTAATTTCAAATGGTTGCAACTCAGACGTTTTTAGAAAAACTGAGCTGAAATTTGGTGAGGTGGTAGCCAAGAGCTACCTCCATGACACACCCCAGCTAGTAATGCATGTTTCTTAACTTATTTGGGGCTGTGGTTGAGTGGTTAGGGCAGTCATTCCACCAATGCAAGAGTTGGCGGTTCAACTCCACTGCTAGCTAATTTAGGGATGGCACCTGGGGTGGCCAATCAGGTGCCAGGGTCGACACTCTGGCTCCGCCCCTTGATTGCCAGTCAAATCTTCAATTATTTTAAAGAATTAAACTAAATATAAGTATTTGTTTCACACAAATACTACTCTGAGTTCCACTAATTTATACTTATGAAGTCAAAACAAATACTCATCATCATCATATTCAACATTTTAAATAAGCATATTTATTTCTGTCATATTTACAGGGTCCTTGAAATATTTATTAGAGTGTAAGTTTGACCTGTTGTGAACATTGAACCTGCCTTTTAACAAAAATATATCTTTACACTGTTACAAATATTAAAAGGTTTACAGAAGTTTTAGCCACGGGGAGCAAACAGATAAGAAATCATTACTTTAAATCTGACTTAAATGAATAGTTTATCAGGCTGAGCTTTACATATTGACACAGTTCAGTTTAACATAAATGACATCATCTGTTCTGGGTCCCTGTTGGGAGAAAGGCTTTTAATTATTTGCTGATGTGTAAAAAGCAGCTGCTGACCTTTTCACCAAAGATCCTCTGGCAGATGCCGTTCTTTGCCAGCTTCTCCTTCACCTGCCGGGTCAGCTCGATGGTGTCCACCTCTCGATACATGTACATCTCGTACTGCTCCGGTGTCAGGGGGGGCACGGTGGGCTTCAGAGCACGAGGAATGTACGCTGGGTAGTAGGAAAGACGTCCCGGCCCCGGACCCGGAGACTCCCCGCTCACCGAGGTGTCCGACTCCACCTTCACCTCCACGGGCCGGCCCAGGCTCAGCTCGTCCTCGGCGTTGGAGGCCTCCTCGCTGTTGATCAGGCCGTCGCCGTTCTCGAGGCGCTGCCAGGGCCGGGGCAAGGCGGGGGGCCCGGAGGACGAGGACGACAAAGAGGGTGAGACGGAACTGAAGGGCCGGGAGCCGCAGCCGCCGCCTCCTCCTCCTGCGAGCACCATGGGTCCTCGCTCCTGAGACCAGTGCTGGTCGAAGTAGGTGCCCGCCTCGCCGATTTCTGACTTGACTTTGCGGATTATGTTCTGAACAAACGCGGCCGGGGAGAGGACGCTGAGGGGCGTCTGGGGGCTGCTGATGGAGCTGGCCATGCACACGGTAACGCAGCCCCCTTCCTCCTGTTTGATGGAGATGGGTAAGGGGAGAAGTCGGGAGCGCTCAGGTGGCCCCAGGCGTTCTACCTGAGCTCCTGAGCTGGCAGTGGAGGACCTCCCGCAGGCCTCCATCTCCATCAGGGCCTGCTGCTGAGCCTCCATCTCCCTCCTGGCCTGTTCCAAGATGCTCTTAATGGTTTCATCAGAGCTGCTGCCTGCACCATTACTACCTCTGCCAGATGAGCTGTTCAGGGACACCTTTCCATCACCTAAACAAATAAAAGATTAAAAAAAAACCTCTGATACCGATTCACCCTTCCAACTCCGAGCCATTAAAGCAGTGATCAAAATAGACGGTGGAAACTGTCAATGTAAGAATAAAAATCGATCAATAAAGCTTTCTACTATGACTCATGACACGCAGCCTTTTTCCTTACCTCCCCTCTGGGACTGGATCTCCTTTTTRGCCTGCTCTAGGATGTTCCTAATGGCGTCGTCTGACCCAGTTTCAGGAGTTCGGATGCGCGGAGTGATGCTCCCTGCCACAGAGGGTAACAGAAAGAGGTAGAGAGTGGGGGGGGTGATCAGAGAGCAGTTCCAAGGCTTTGCTTTTGACTGGTAGATCAATGGGTGCTTTGAGCGCGTGCTGTCTGAGGCTGCAGTATACGGGAAGCTCAACTTTCAAAAGCTATAAATCTAGGGAGAAAACAAAGTTTTAAAGTAACACCATAAACATGGCAGAGGAAGTTGTGACGATGTCGAGGATGTGGTCCAAGTAGATCAGAAGGTTTACACCTACATCCACAGAGGAGCCACCGGAACAGAAAGACACAAGTGCACCAGTTCTAATAAACATAATTCAATCAATCCTATAATCTGAACACTCATTATCACCTGCTGCCAAAGACACACACACAATAACATGTTTGTTGTCATCTGTACGAGTGTGTTTGTAGWGTTAGCAAAATATATTTTGAAGCATGGACACGATTTATTGGAACCTTTACAAAGTAAATCACTGAATGCATCTAGAACTGCAGTCATCACAGTTCACGATGGCTGTCACAACCAAACACTCAAATAACTCAGCCAATTCCACAAATATTAAGATCAAGTTTTGTGTGGTAGTAGCTGAGAGTCATCCCCAGCATGTACTTCAAGTGTCAACCCTGTCTGTTAGCATAATATCTCATGTCCCAGTGTCCAGATTTTATTGAAATTCTCAGGAAACAATCATTAACTGTACATCTATGGCTGATGATGGCCACCACAGCCAACTGACCTCACGAAACAGAAAATCTGCTATTATTCAATAAATTTAACTTATTCTGCGATAGAATTTGTTTTGATAGTAGCTAAGAGTCAGTTACAACACATACTCCAAGTATTTTTAATTACACATGATTTTTCCTTAAATCTTTTAGCACTGACTGTCGAAGTCAGTCCTTTTTGTTTGCAAAATATCTCATGAAGCACTGAACAAATTTTACTGAAACCTTCATTAAGGAATCACTGGATGCCATGATTAATCTAAAAACTAACCAACTTTTGGAGTTTATTCAAGATGGCCACCTCAGCTATTCACTGTTGTTTAACCAGGCAAATCCCATTGAGATCTCAGATCTCTTTTTCAAGGGAGGCCTGGGCCTGAAGGCAACCTATTGTACATGTTTTTGTGGGGTGGGGGAACCCGGAGTACCCGGAGAAAACCCACGCAAGCACAAGGAGAACATGCAAACTCTGCACAGAAAGACCCCAGGTCCAAAAGCTAATCGATACTGATACTGAGCTAAAGTTGAATGTGGTCATCACATACGCTGAGCGTGATAGACAGTGTTGCTTGAGATCACACATAACTTTATTTTGAAGGTTTGACCAGAGCAGCTAAAGGTCTGTCATTTCTCTTCATGAGATGATCTGAGTCTAAAAGTCTGCATGAAAGGCAGCAGACAATAAAAATCCTAAGCACCTCCCTTTTGTTTGCTTTAAACATAAGCAAAATCTACTTTTTTAGCTGTTGAATACATTTCAATTCAATTCAATTCAAAAATACTTTATTGATCCCAGAGGGAAATTAGGTAATTATATCCATTTTGTTGTGGACTTGGAGTCTATAGGAGACAGAAACGTTGAATTGAGTTTCTCCTGGTGCTGCGTAAATATCTTTATATTTTGTTTGGGTCAGATTTCAACCCACTCAGTTTTCTCCATATCTTATGACATTTTAGGCTCTTTTAGGAAATTTGATGTTTAAATTTATTGGTTGTGTCGATGCTTGCTGTAATTCATTGATTATTATGAGCTTGACTAACATAAGACTCAGTGTTACACGTTACCAGTCCCAGTTGTGGAGGTACTGGTACAGTGGCTTCTATAGTTTTGCTGTGTTTTTGTTGTTGTTGTTGTTGTTGTTGCTGTTCTTGGATTTTATTGTTGATCTGCTTCTCTTGTCTTTGTGTGGACCTTGAGTCTGTAATAAAGGTTGAATATTTTCTGAACTATTACATCCCAGTATTTGTGACGGAACTGCCAAATAAAGTTAATTAACAATTTATTTAATTTAATTAACCAATTAACAATGTAGTCATCTTCATTCTCCTCTGGCTCTGGGTCAGACTCTGGTTCTGGGTCAGACTCTGGCTCTGGGTCAGACTCTGGCTCTGGGTCAGACTCTGG
>NW_013952847.1:218187-220051 GCF_001266775.1 Austrofundulus limnaeus | reverse complement strand
CTCGTACGCACAACTGAAGAACAAATCTGTGCGTACGAACAGTTCTTGCATGAGGCCCATTGTGTTGTAGAGCAGTACACAGTCTGTTCACACAGTTCAGTGTTTTCATTTAATCTGATTCTGTCACAGTCGTCGCACTCACCTCTCTGTCGGACCTGGATGGTTCTGAGAGCCAAGATGTTCTGCTCATCCGAGAGAAACTGCTTCATCTTTATAAAAGGCTCTTTGCCTTTCACCGTCAGCTTCCTCCATGGTTTGGGTCTTGCCAGGATTTCACTGACTGAGCCCTGGGAGAGGCCCAAAACGTAGTGGCCAAACACTCGCTGGCCGATGTTATGCTTCAGCAGCTGCTCTTTCACCTGAAAGGCGATCTCCGCCGTGTCCAGTTGGTCCTCCTCTCCTGCAGTCGAGCTGCCGCTTTCCGACTGGTCGCTGGGCAGGCCGGCGTCAGCGGGTCCGGCCCCCGCAGACCCCTGGCAGGTCGACATGAGTGCAACTTTAGCTGCATAGAGGGCGGTGGGGAAAGCCACGAGGCCTTCCTTTTTAAAGTGAGGGGAGAGCAGCTGCTTGTGAAGGATGTGGTCTCCTGACAGTCGGTCCCCGGAGCAGGGCGACACAGAAAAGGGACGGGGGAGATCGTGGCCGGAGGAGGAACCGTCCAGGGCCGGGGGACCCGGGCTTGGTGAAGCGTGACTGTCCACCTGAGAGGAAGATGAATGAGATCCAGGCGGCCTGCCCGTCTCCCTGCCTGCATCCTCAGAGTGGTCCTCATCTGAGGACAGAAGACAAACTTTCATCCACTCTCATCTTCATATCACATAACGAATTAGGACATTGAATAAAATGATATGCAATTATTCACAATGTGACATAGTAAACATATCAAACGTTAAAGGCATTTGACAGATTTTAGGGGAAAACAAGATAAGTCTGATTTTGCAACACATCAAAAAAGTTAGAACATCAGCAACAAAAGGCTGTAAAGGTAAGCTGATTTTGGTCATCTGTAACATTGGTTACAGATGAAAACTAGCCTTCAAGGCTAATTCTGGCATGTTCTGTAATCTGCACTGTCCCTTCTTAAATAAATAACAACTGGCAACAGGTCAGTAAGAGGACTCGATAGAAAAACAGTGTTTTAGTGAGACTGAATCCCTTAGAAGTAAAGATGGGCAGAGGTTCATCAGTCTGTAAGAAACCGTCTAAAAGAGTGGAAACATTTTAGGATGTTCATCAGCACACAAAAAGTACTTTGAATGTTCCATCATCTACAGTCATAATATCACCAGAGGATTTCAAGGATCTGGAGAACTCTCTGAGCTCAAAGAACCAGGCTGGAAGTTAATACTGGATTTTTGGGTCTTCAGACAAACAGGTCTGATTCCACAATCACTGTCCGTAAACACAGTTCACTGTGCGATCCATAAATGCTGGTTCAAGCTCTATCATGCAAAGAGGAAGCTACATGTGAACACCATCCAGGAACACTGCCATTTTGTGTCGCCCAAAACAACTTTAAAATGAACTGAGTCAAAAAGTATTCTGTTGTCATGTGTACTGTAGACCAGGGGTTCTTAACCTTTTTGACCTCGGGGCCCAATTTGTTGAACATAAAGTGTCACGAGGCCCAGTCAGACATTACCAATGTATGGATCAAAATGATAATTACTCTAAATCTTGTTTAATTTTTACTGTATTTACATCATTACTAAACTATCATAACTAACATAACTAAATTAAATACACTTACAGTTTTAAAGTAAAACCCCTGTTAAATAATCACAAGACGATTATGACAAACAGTTTTATATTCTAACCTGCCCATAACAATTATTTGAACAAATATAAAGGTCAGTCAACAGAC
>NW_013952847.1:216039-217911 GCF_001266775.1 Austrofundulus limnaeus | reverse complement strand
AAATAAACTACAAAAATTAATTTAAAGTGCAAATTAAAATATAGTTCTGCAACTGTATTTGGTAATGTTTTGAACTTTTAAAATATTGCATGGTAGAACCAGAGGTTGAACTTCATATTAGTGACAAACTTTGGCATTTTTTGATGAGTTGTTTTCATTTTGGTTTCTATTTTTTCATTTAAAATAGGTTTCCATTCTCGGCAAGGTTCTTCTTCTACATATTAAAAAAGTTGTTAAACATCTGAGTGGCGCACTACTGCTACTAGTGGTGAGAAAGTGTATTGCACCTTATTCAAAAACAATGCGGCCCTCTGCGGCCCAAAGTTAAAAACTCTTCTTTTGAGGCCCTCAAGGTGGTGCTCGCGGCCCARTTGGGTTAAGAATCTCTGCTGTAGAGGACCAGGACCACCCAGCCTGTTATCAGAGCACAGTTTAAAAACCTGCCTCTCTTATGGTATGTGGTTGCATTAGTGTCTGTATCTTAGGCAGCTTAGACATGAACAGGTTTTAGAACAGAATTTACTTGTTCTCAGGTTTGTTTTTTCTGGAAAGACCTTGCAGATTTCAGCAAGTTAATGTTAAACCTCATATTATATCTAAACAGCATGGCTCTGTAGTAGTGGTGTCCAGATTAAAACCATGAGTCCATCAAGAAACAAAAAATCTGGTAAGTAAGGTCATGCGACATCTATCATGAGACGTGTCGCTGCCATTAAATTCAAAATAACCTTTTTTTAGATAATTAGATGATTTCCTAGTTTAAATGTTTGATAATTACTTTATTTCAGTGTGAATCAAATATGGGTTTGTGAAATTTTAAATCATTGCATACTAATTTTATTTACATTTAGTGAAACTTTCCAGCTTTTTTGAATTAGGGTGATAAACGATTTGTTTTCCTGCCGAAGAAGGTTTTACAAACTCAATTTAAACACAAAGATTTCCATCTGAAATCAATCAATCAGGGATTTGACTAAAATTGACCAGTTTGTGCCGCTCATTCAGTGAACTATGAAAAGGTGACTAAACTCACAACCTCACAACACTCCAGCCCTGCTCACTCAAATGATTCCATTTATAGAAACTAATCGTTCATCTTACCATTGCTGTGCAATTTTCGACTCTTCTCTCCTAAGTACTTGTGAGATGAAAGAAAGGCCTCTTTATCCAACAAGATAGACTCTGCAGCCTTTGCAGAATCCTAGAAACACACACACGGATGCAAACAAAAACAAAAGCTGTTAATATTCAGTTACATTCTGTGAGCTTTTCCAATGAAGAGGTGGCAGATCAACAAAGATTGTTTTTTATGACAGAAAACAGTCTAATTTCATAGTTTGTCTCAATCTGCTGTTTAAAAAGAAGCATATATACCTGGGATGAGCTGCCGTTTGTTGAAGCCAGCTTCATCACCTTTAGTATACTATGGGCAGAAAAAAAACATTCAGAAAACTGGATCTTTGATAACATTATGACTTCTTAACACCTTCTAACTGCACCGGTTATCACCTGAGTTCAGTTTTAATCTCCTCATAGTCCATCTGGGATTGCAGTTTAGCCTCCAATCTCTGACACAAAAAAGAAGAAACAGTGACTCATTAATTATGAGCGCTGCAGAGCCGGTGTCCATTATGATTTGTCTAGAGGTGAGATTTACAGCTCTCTGAAAGGAGGCGGRTCAGGTGGATCTGTTCTTTTCAAAGAGTTGTTAAAAAGAGTCAGTCTTTTCAACGAGCACGTTTGTCATTTACACCAGCTGCTGTGTGTCCTCTCTGGCTGTTCTTCATCATCTCAGTAGAACAGCAAAGGAGGCGTGTGTGTGTGTGTGTGTGTGTGTGTGTGTGTGTGTGTGTGTGTGTGTGTGTGTGTGTG
>NW_013952847.1:213546-216029 GCF_001266775.1 Austrofundulus limnaeus | reverse complement strand
GTGTGTGTGTGTGTGTGTGTGTGTGTGTGTGTGTGTGTGTGTGTGTGTGCGCGCGCATGTCTGCATCTGAGTGAAAAAAAGTCTCACAACCATCTGCAACTCGGTAAATTTAATTTAAAGAGCCGTTCAAAAGAATTGGATCAATAATGAGCATTTGTAGTATCCAGTGGAAATAAGATGCAAAGATTTCTGATTCTGTTTTTATTTTATTTTTTGTAAATATGGAGATCATATTTGAGTTTCTTTGTTGAAGTTGTTTTTTTTCTGACAATAAGGGACACCCTTTTCATTCACAGCATGATTTACTTTGTAGTTCTATTTTACTGTATATACGGTAAATTGTTTTGTTTTTATGAATGAAATAAATTGAAAAAAAATTACATCTCAACATGCGTCACTTCTGGTGTCACTCACCTCAATTGTTTCTGTCTTATAGGCTAGCTGGCGTTCCAACTCTAGGATCTGATTGGTTGAGGTCTCTTGAACTTCCTGCAGTGTGAACTGCAGCCGCTGAATGTTTTCAAGGAGGTGGAGGATCTCTCTGTCTTTAGCCAACAAGGTGGCCTCCAGCTGGGCAGGCAGCAGGTCACCCTTCTCATTTTTCTCCTGAAGGATGATTAGTTAAAAAAAAACATTGAGAGAGAAATAAACAGAGAACATGATGAAAGATACAACACAAAAAACACAAATTAAATTATTTCTTTTTTTTAATACAGATAAAACCCACTGAGACTAACATTTCATTTGCAAGGAGACAAGTTTTAGTAATAGAGGTGAATGGATATTATTTAACCAATAACAATGAAAATGTTGTAACAACTCGTAATAAAATAAACCTGCAGTTTTAGTTGTCAATGAATGTATCATGTTTTCTGACGGCTCTCTGGATTTATTCCTGTAGACTAACGGTTAAAATAATGAGCAGCAGAAAGAAAATTTGGAGTGAATGAGTAAATTGTAAGGGACTGGTGAAAAGCAGAGGTTATCTTACTGCAATGAAGAAAATGAAGAAAACTAATCGCGTGATGTGGAATGAGATTGATGGATTTATCGGTAACTTGCTTGCTGGAATGCATCGGGACTGCCTTGTTTATTTTGTTTGCACTGAGCAGAGAGCTACTTCGCTGTAGGCGCCGGCAGGATCAAAATATTTCAAACGCGCAAATCTTATTCTGTTTACGTTTCATTTGCGACACAATAACAATGGACTACACCAAATCTGAAGGAAAAACATAGAAGACTGTACTGGATGCTAATGATGAGAGGGCAGGACGACAGAGGACGGTAAGCTAATAATACTAGCTAACGCTAGCTTGTTTTTGGTACTTTAACTTGTTTTTACATAATTTGGATGTTGTTTAGTTGAACTTGTGTGTAAAAAAATGATACAGTTGTTGCAAAAAATTCACATAAAGTTACTCTCTGTGTCATCCGTCTGTGTTAATTAAAGCTTTTCAGCATCCCAGGAAGCAGTTGTGCAGCTGTATGTGGTTATTCCAGATTAAATGTCTGTTCTGCAACTTATACCTGACGCTTTTTTTGACTGATGCAACTTATAGTCCAGAAAATAGGTGAGTAAAAAGTACTTAATCACACAGCACGGCTGCAGCCCCGGTGATCTCATTAAAAAAAGGGAGTTGTCACTTTCTTCTTACCCTGGTGGAGCCCTCTGCTGGATGGCAGCTCCCTGTGGTGGCGCTCGAACCGCTGGATAACTGCTCCTTTAGCCGCTCCACTTCCCTCTGAGCCATTTCCGCTCTCTGTGCACAGAAATGGCATCACCGCTTTCATACGCCAGGCCACATCAATTGGCTAATGAGATGATCAAGGCGAGAGCACGTACATAAATCAAAGGAGGCACCCTTGTACAGAAATTTAAAGCCGAGTGAGAGCGTGAGCCGGGGGCTCGGGCAGACGAGCTCAGCCACCGGTTCATTCTGCTGAGGGGGCTGTTTAGTCAGCCCACTTTATTCCCCAAACTGTTTACCTGTGCTGTCACACCCGGCCTGCTAATTAATGATTCATTCTCAGAACATTTATCTGGGAGCTGCTGGCACAGAGCAGCAGAGTGAGCAGCGAGAGCAAAGAGGAGGAGAACAAGGCCAAGAGAAAAACAAGTTTCACCCAAACAGAAAGCAATCAAGGTGACGTGCTAACCCAGAACCCCGGCGTTCACTCGCAGGTCTCCTGCTCTGTGCCGAGCGCAGCAGTGCTGCCGCAGGGTGCCCACCGACAGGGGCTTCAGTTTACACTCACAAATCACACAATCGGGAGGTGGGAGGAAGAGGACCAGAACTGAGGGTGTCTAATTGAAGCCAGGGCTTGATTACAGGAGTGATTAGCTAAACGAAGCTTCTCAATCAGAAAAATGTACAGAGACACTGTACTCACCTGATTTGCTTTCTCTAAATTCACCATGATGGTTTCAACTTCCGCCGCCCTGCAACACACACACACACACACACACACACACACACACACAC
>NW_013952847.1:212364-213381 GCF_001266775.1 Austrofundulus limnaeus | reverse complement strand
ACACACACACACACACACACACACACACACACACACACACACACACACACACACACCAGATCCAGATCAAACACATTGTGCAAATGTTCCTCATTTCCAATTGACTTTGAAAACAATGCAGACTTTTTATTTAACTGCTATATAAAATAAACAATGCTTATTTCTCAAAAGGCAAAATGACACTTTTAGTTCTGTTATTTTTTTAAATCTTTGTACTAGGGATGCACGATATATCGGCATTAATATCGGTATCGGCCAATATTGGTCATTTTTTAGAATATCGGTACCGGTCTGACATGTAAAACTGAGCTGATTTTAATGTCTGATACTGATTTCCTACTTTTTATCTTTGTGTTTCTGTTCTGGGAGGGGAGAGGATTGGTTGAGCAGCATCTGCTTGGTCATGATAGTGATACTGAAGCTGTGCAGCCAGGAATAACTGAAATAGGGAGCCATGTCAGACGTCTGGTTGTTTATTTACAGTATCAAAAAAAGACCCAAGTGTGTTTGTGGGTATATACTGTACAGTATATAATATAATTTTTGTGTTTTTGTAATATCTGTAAACATCGGTTATCGGCCACAACAACAATAATTATATCGGATATCGATATCGGCTGAAATTTTCATATCGGTGCATCCCTATTTTGTACAAATTGAACAAATAATGTGAAATATCCCTAAAACTAAATTTTATATAAAGTCCCTGGTTCTGCTAACAAGCAGCTAGTTAGAGGTCCTCTATACATGGCAGCTGTTCTATTATCACTCAGAAATAGTCTCTGTTTGAATATGAATAAGAAATACATTGAAATGTAAAAACAGCACATTCCAGTTTTGCACATTTGTTATCAAAGATACAATCTGGCACCTAAATCTCATTTATACACATGTTTCATTTGGCAAAAAAAAATAGATTATTATTGTAGCATAACACATCAATACCTTTAAAGTAAGTTTTAATTTAACTAATTCTCTCTCTCTCTCTCTCTCTCTCTCTCTCTCTCTCTCTCTCTC
>NW_013952847.1:203594-212169 GCF_001266775.1 Austrofundulus limnaeus | reverse complement strand
TTGTTATTATTATTAAAATTATCTCAGTGGAGGATCAGGTGTGCAAATTAGCATTTAGCTAGTCAACCTCTGTACAAAACAGCATGGCATTGTCCTAACATGCTAACTTGTTCTTCTGTGCTGTCCTTGTCAAATAAACTCATACAGCATGACTGACACTCCATCATGTTGGGGTTTTAAACCAAAAAAATAAAATAAATAAAATATTTAAGAGCAATACTGATCATGTCATGAGGGGAGAGGTATGGAGCCACAAAATGTAAACTCCGGGTCAGAGGAGTAAAATAACACGAGCTGGTTTGGCAGCAAAATGCTAACTTCCAAAAACAAATAATACAGTAAGAAGGAGGGTCAGGAGAAACAAGGATGAAAAGATCCACCCACAGGACCACAGGGAGGCCACAGTTTGATCTAACACTGAGTGAATGTGCAGTGATTACTGAGTGAGAACAGCTGAGTGGACTGAGGATGACTGAAGGGAAAAATCTGATGACAGAGGGAGGAAGCATTAAAAACAGGAATCTATCCAAATATATCCAAATGTAACAACAGGGAAAAACACAACTGGATAACTAGACATGGGTTTTTACGATGTAAAAACAAGTGTGCATTGCCATGTAGCATGTCATTGCAGCATGGCTTTACCTGCAGCATTGGACTTGCAGAAAGAACTTTGACCAAGTTCAAATGTGTTTTCTATACCAGCTTGCGCCTGCCACATCAGCAGGCGTTTGTAATTAAGGTAATTGTGTGACAATATGAAATTTGAAGAGATTTTTTGTTAAAGTTGAATTAGCTGGGTTTTGAACCTTGATCTCCCACATGAAAGTCCATGACATAGACCATTAGACCAATGGAGCTGTGCCAGAAGCTGCTGGCACGGGTTGGTTTGTATGTGTACAGAAAGAGGCCACATTGCCAATACAATTATTGACACAAAAATGCATAATATTACAACAATCGAGCAGTATTAAGATAATATTATAGTAAAACATCAAAATACAATCATTTTAGTACTGTAAACACTGAACTACTGAGTTGAAATATTAAACTATGGTGCAGTACCAAGTTGAGTACAGCATGTGGCAGTATTGGACCAATACAAGGCTCCAATGACTGCCATTATAATTCATTAAACATTATTATCTCATAAACTATAAGTTTTACAGGCACCAAAAGSCATAGCCATCATTTGGCACAGGACCTTTACAGATATAAATTACAATGGCAGCTCTAGGACAAAGTATGCAGGAGGAGAAGCATGGCAAAATTGAGATGACTTGGATGGGAAACAAATCACAATAGTGTGCATTGCATTGGCAATGCACACTGATTAACAAAAAGCAGAAATACACTGGATCAAATCAAACAACCCCTGCAGGTTGATGACAGACTTGTGTGTCCTGAATGATTTCTGAACTAGTCGGTTGAGTTGAACGTGAATGCCTGACTGACTTGTCTTCTGAAAACTGTAAAGGCTGAACTCCAGCTTCCTTTCTCACATCTAACAATCACAGTCGTCTCATTTAAAACAGAAGCTGAGTGGGATTATTCATGAGGTTTGTTTGAAGTTCAACAGTTTCATTTTGCTCACATGGGATCTGAGTGTTCCAACGGTAGATAAGGATGAAAAAACAAGGATGCTGTGATTGTTTTAAATATGCGAACAGGTGTCTGAAGTTTCAGGACAGGATTGTTTTATTTTTATTTTATTTTTTGACAAAACGAGGGGGAAAAAGTGCTCAAAGAACACATTAGACTTTTAATATGCAGATTAAACAGCATTCAGTGAAACCTTCAGTGTCTTTCATGTTTACACCCATCAGGAGAGGTTTAACTAAGTGAGATGATCCAAAGAAAACAAAGAAAGAGGTCGTATTTTTAGTGACTCGTGTTAATAAGTCTTACTTTCTGATGGTTTAGGCCGTGCCCTGGCCACATCTACAGACTGGGACAGATGGCTCCCCCTGACAGCAAACACTAACAGGTGTTGTGGGGGAAATGTTTTGTATCGATCATCACCTCGGACACTCACGTCAAAGAGACAAATAGTCTTATTTTAGTCAGTAAGAGTTACAGSCTCACAGCCTCCAGGTCAGGGAAGAAAAACTGCAAATGAAGCTGTGGGGTCAGCGCTGCTGCCGTCAGCCTCCAAGAATGTGATCAGAGCCGTGCACACGATGCGCGAGTCGAACCAGATAACGGAAACCGCCGCTCCGTCTAGAACGGCTCAAACCTGAACTGGAAAAAAAATGCGTCCAGCCTCAGCAAAATAGATGGCGGTGGCTCTAGAAACATCAGTTCAATTGCGCCATGGATTAAGCCTGGGAGAAAATCCATTAGCAGCGGCTGACTGTGCTCTGGAGCACAACCCAAACAAAGGAGTGTTTACTTTGAATGTCTATCGACATCCTTCATACAAGCTCAGATTCATTTCAGGCGTGCGGTGGATACATTGCGCTCAAAGACCAGGACAAGGTAGAGTGTTTTCTGAAGCAATCTTTAAATGGAGCAATTCTTCTTGAGGGCTGTCAAGGCCCAGCTGCCAGCGCAGGCAAACACAGAGCTCTCTCATCGACCTGCATTAGTGGCTGAGTCACTCTCAGCCTTCACAGTGGCATTCCCCCGCTCCGCGCTGGACCTGGCTGTATGCAGGCAGAACAAGGGCAGCGTTTCGTCACTAATGCACACTTCAGATGCTGCATTAGTGACGGAGGCTACGTTAAGAGCTTCATGGCTGCTGGAGGCGGAGCCGTGCAGGAAGGACCTTGTTACGGTTTGAAAAAAGAGTAGAACGAGGGAGCTTCTTACTTTTTTGCCATCTCCAGCTTGTATTTACACCTCAGGTCCWGCAGCTCTGTCTGAGCAGTGTTCAGAGCTGGTGAGAGAGAGACAAACCACAAGAAGTGAGACATTAACTTCAAACACATGAACTTTCACCTTAAAGCTGCATCACAGAATCATTTACCTGAATAATTCAACAGCTTTTCAAGAAAAATTACTGTTTCTGGCTTAAATACAACTCAAACAATTAGTTAAACAAATAACGACACAAAGATAGGGATATCTGAAGTGAAATTTAAAATAAAGCGACCATGTTTCAAATTTTATTTGTGTAAGGAGCACTGGCGGTAGAGGGGTGTCTCAGCGGGGGGGCACCATGAAGCAAATTCAACAAGAAGTTACTTTTTAATAAGTCCAAATTCAGTTTAACGGCTGCAGTGTTTCCAGTGTTAAAAGCACTTACATGAATGCAGAACTTTGATCTTCTCCTCGGCCTCTGATAGTCTGTCAGACAAACTAACATCAGCRCACTCCTCCTCCTCCTCCTCCTCCCCCCTACGAGAACAAACTGTCAGTTCCTTCTCTACATCACGGGCACACATTTAAAGCTACAATAAAAAGGCCTCTAGGCTGAACAAAATATGCAAAGGCCAGCCACCTCCTCCCTCATAGCGAGGCCTCGTGTGATGAGAGTTCACTAAATAAATTCATTAATGAGCGATTATAAGCTGTGCGTGTCAGACGCTCATGTGGTCAGGACTGAAGCGTTTGGTAAATAAAGCTGTATCTAATTTTTTTTATGCCATGAAAGGAAGGCAATCGTGTAATTCCTCTTGTCAGTGTTTCTGTTAGCAAAATATTTAATGAACCACTGGACTGGTTTTAATGAAACTCTCAGACAATAATCAATAAAAGCACATCTACAGCTGATTCAGTTTTGGAGTCAACCCAATTCTGGATGGCTGCCACAGCTAACTTATTTTAGAAAACACATACATGGCTAAAATTCTGTTAATGTTGCAAATATGGAGTGAATATTTGGTGTGGCAGCAGCTGAGAGTCGCAGGGTCRCACAGTTTTGTTGCTCATACTATTATTGTCATTTCTCAACATAAAAAAGATCATTTTCTTTTAAAAATCTGGCATAATTGTGGGAAACATGCATGTCTTAAAGAAATGATAGGCATTTCATGTTTGGTATGTTTTACAAAGCCACAATTCTCAGCTGTTAAAATAATTAGGATTGTGTTTTTTAAGATTTTACCTCTACAAGACAAAAACAACTAAACGAAGATCAAATAGGGATTATAACATGCATTTTTTGCTTGTGGTTGTAAATAACATGGGTTTATTTTTTGTGCAACTGGAGTTTCTACTGTTGACTAAAAGATTAGATTAAAGCAGATGCAGTTGGGTGAAGAAAATAAAGCATCCTGATCCAACAGGACCAGACAAGACAAATACTGTATTTATTTGTGTATAATACGATGTCATGTATAATACGACCCCCCCCCCTTTTTTTAGCCTAAAAAGCAAAAAAAATTTAATCCTCAAACTACCTCCAATTTCATAAGACTTCAAGATTTTACAGCCTTTGCAGTCTTTATACATATCAGTAAAATCATCATTGCACTGTTCATTTTATTTTAACAACATATGTACTAAAAGGTATTTTGACAACAAATACATATCAGCAAACTATGATTTTGAGCATTATATGAATTCTGGCATTTTACACATAGTCCACCAGGATGCGCCAACACAAAAGTCAGAGACTTCACATGAGATTTGAACCATCTTTTCTTCTTCTTTTCAATTCTGGAAGTGGTCATTCAACTAGATCTGTTACAAAAGGACAACTGATATTACCAACTTTTAAAAACTGTTACGGCCAGAGGTCTTTCTTCTATGTTTATACTAAAGCATGGAATGACATTCCTCAAAACATAAAGTCCATTTCAAAACTACAGCCCTTTAAGAAKAATCTTGTCTGCCATCTGCTGGACACTTTTTGTTGTGCTCATATTTAGACGTCCTTTTTTGCAAATGCTGCCTTTTTGAAATTTGGTATGCTTGTTTGTCTTTGTGTCTATGATGTAAAATGATGTGATTGTGATGCTGCAATCCTGAGTGTTTTTTGTGCTGCAGAACAGGAACCTGCTGTAAAACAGCAATTATGCTGAGTCAGGCTTGATTTTTAATAATCTTTTCCTGTTAAATAAATAAATCAAAATCAAATCAAATCAAACCTTCTGAGGGGAAAAACAGATTACTTCCTACTCGCAAGCGCCCCCTCTGGTGGGGAGACGCTTTTTCAGGGATACAAACTTTTTCAGAACACCGGTAGACGGCAGCCATTACAGATGAACATGTGTGTTTGTTGCTGTTCGAGGAGTAGCTCAGTGACATGCTAATGTCATTTGTTCTTATCATTATTAACGTGCAGGAATACTCCCCCCCTCTTTATATCACATCATGTCGCCTGCTTGGATCTGTTATTATCTCGCTCTGAAGCACAGAGGAGTGTCACAGGTGAGCTTGTTTCAACTGMTTTTTACAACGCAGTCTCATTTCCGGACTCAATAATTTTGTGAATGAAGCAGATATTTCAGTTAAAATACATAAGTAAAAATACTTATCCGAGTATAGTACTACCCCCCAACTTTATGGATGATTTTATGGATTAAATTTTATGTATTATACTTGAATAAATACGGTAATTGTCACATTAATATGAAGAAAAGAACAGTTGTTTCCGTAAATCAAGCATGATCATAAGAAGTTTCTGGTTCTCACCGTCGGTCCTCAGCTCGGTCCTGGTGGTTCTGCTGAGGGGAGCCCGGGGCCCCAGGGGCCGATGTACTGCTAGGGGTCATCAGGGACTCTGAAGTCTCCTCCGTCACAGCTGCATCTGCTGGACCCTCCTCTGTAGGCTCTGTGTGGAGGAAACAACCTGCCACGGTTTTTATCAAGTGCTGGGATATCCTCCCCCGTCCAGCAGCACGCTTACTGGAGCTGTGTCAGGTTTGTACTGAAGCAGCCACTCGAACGCTCCCTGAAATGAATGATTTGGACTGACCTTTCTCTTCAAGGCAGTCCAGGTGTTTCTTCCAGTGCCCGCTGATCTCCCGCACCAGGGCCTCGCTGTCCGGGGCCGACCTCTGAAGCTGCTGCAGCCGTTCCTCCAGGGAGTGCGAGGCCTCCAGCACCGGAGCTGGATCTGTGCAAACAGAAGCACAAACAAATCTCTGCAGGAATGAAAATAAGGAAGAAAAAAATAAAACCTACCAGGGCTCACATAATCGACACAGACTGCTACTTTTCAAAAAAAGCAAAATAGCAGTTTTACGGTGCGTGCTGTGTAAAGCACATTACAGAGTTTTCTGCATTACAGACTATTCCACAGAGACTTGTTTCCAAAGAGTGACTCTTAGACTTTTCTCACAGTCGCCTTTGAAAATTTCACAGGCTTGGACCTAATGACACAAATTCTGCTCAGACCCACGTGTTTGAAAATCAAATCTAATTAGTCTTCTATCGTGCTGATAAATGGCAAAATAAGACAAAAAGATTATAATAAATATGTGACAGAAGTGCCAAGTACACACCTAGGTAAAGTGTAGAAAAAGTGCACTCCTGAAAAGGAGGTGAAAAAAAAAGAGGGATTCTTTAGCACAACAGAGGAGCTGTTTTGCAATGCATGCGCGGCAGCACAGGGCCCATGGGGCCAACTAGGAGGCTGTTTCTCAGCTAACAAGTCTCCTCTGTATCATTTGATCATTTAAATTATTATGCCAGGAATTCTCAGGAGGCAGCTCGGCACTCCACATCACAGGGCTGTTTTTAATCTTCCCCTTCCCTTTCTTCCCCTCCCGAAAAGTTCAACAGCTCAGAGAGAGAGAGCTGCTCCTGTTGTGTACCTGCCTGCCGAACACCAAAGGAGGTGACTTCTAGTGCCAAAGCACAGAGAGGGAAACTCAGGGGAGCTCCTTGACAAGGGGGGAGGCAAGATGTGGAGCCACACGCGCGCACACACACACACACACACACACGCACTAAAACACACACACACACACGCACAAACACTAAAACACACACACACACCACAGCCCTTCAAAACTCGAAAAGAGGAAGAAAATCGCTGCTTTGCTGCACAAACTTTTCTCCCACAGCTTTCATCCACTCATCTTAAGACTTCTGTGTGGAACCCAATTGGATCCCTTCTCCAGTATGGGCACTGACTGAAGTGACTTTTTATAAGAAGTTGGAGCCAAAGAGGTTTAAACTTTTGCCAGACGCCACGGAAAGGCAGCGAACTCCGAGCCGGCAGGCCACTGAAAAACAAAACGCTCATCAAGGAACCCCGAACTTTTGCAATTTGTTGAAATCCTGCTCGCAACGTTGCAGCTCGCCACATCTGCATTTTCATCAGACAAAACATTTTGGACCATTTAATTGATGGACTTTTTTTTATTTTCCCAGGATCGTTTACAGTCAAACATGGCCTGCGTTGGTTGTTGCACCGAGTGTGGAGCTGTTGCATCAGTCACAGGGGACATCACTATTAAGAGCACAGCCCTTCTAAGACAAACAGGATGACTTAAAGCACTGCTATTCCATCGACCCTCTGTCACAGAAATCACTTTATCAGCCTCTTTCCCATATATCCTTTCAACTTTTAATGATCAAAGGACAGAGATTATAGTAAGGGATCTCTCACACATGGACAAGCCAGGATTATCAATCAGTGGCAGGGGAGCGGAGTAAAGTCAAATTTAAAGTGAAGGGATATAACTTGAGTCTGTATACAAAATTAACCCCCATCAAAGCCAAGCAGCAGGGATGTTCTCCGAGGGCTCAGGATCTACAGTTACCAAGTCCACCAAGTCTGCTTAGAACTTTAGAAAACTCAGCTAATTGATGTAGCTAATAAGAAGCACTGAAGCCTCTGCTTCAAAAAAAGAGGCTCTGACACTAAATCCACCAAATAAACCTGAAGCAGAGCTTCAACATGAAACATAAAGCTCACAGCCCTGTCAACGACTAAATATTAGAACGTTAATGAAGTCTTATTCGCACAGAGGCCACTGTGACTCAGTGCATCTACAGTGTATGGAGGTACATTTTTAATTTATCCATTATCTTAATTATGGATGAGTGAATGTCTGCTCTCAGGTTATAGTAAGAGACAGAGAACCAGCAGCTTGTCCGAGCTAATAAATCTAATAAATCACTGGATATTTAATGTAGCCTTGCCTCTGGTGAATACAGATCCAACAGGATCACATCCGGGCTAAGTGCTGCTAAGTGCGATGGAACTAAATCAGAACATTTCTGAAGAGAAATTTAAAATGAGGGTGTCAAACTCATTTTCACTGAGGGCCATATGAACGTTATGGTGGCCCTCAAGGGCCAGGTGTAATTAACTTTGATAATTCATGTTGAACTTTGACTAAACATCACGTTCGTTGTCTCACTGCTGCAGCTGAGCCCTGCTAACAAACAATAATTGAGCTCTACCTGGTATTTCCAGCATAGAAACAGTGTTTTACAGGGGTAATATCATGTAAAATCAACTTTGAGTTTTATATCATTTTATAATGTTATACTGTCATCAAAAACATGCCCAAAGCCTTGCTTTGACTCATTCATGTGTGTTTGAGAAATCCTGTAGCGTTTTTAGGAAGCCATGCTGAGGAGCAAAATGACAGGTGGGGACCAGGAACGCCTTTTGGTACCAGAAACGCTCCTGGGATGTGTCTTTAAGCCGAGCTTCCTCATGGCGGAGCCC
>NW_013952847.1:184942-201772 GCF_001266775.1 Austrofundulus limnaeus | reverse complement strand
GCTTACAAAAAATACATTTTTAATTTAAAAAAAAGTTTTGTCAAACTATTCAAATCTGAAATGAAGAAAAAGGATCTTGGGGGCAAAATTACAAAATAAATAAATAAATAAAAAATAAAAAAAAATTCATCTATCCACTATTTCAACCCAGTTCTTCCTTTCAGAGTCCGTGATGTCCACATCCAGCAGTCACTGTGTGAGGAGCAGGACATGGACAGATCAAGTCCATCACAGGGACACATGGAGACCAACAACCTTTCACTCTCTCACTCACACCTAGGGACAATTTAAAGTTACCAACTAACCTACTGGTCACAAATAAATAAAAATAAAAACTGTGTGAGTCTTATTGGTTTTGTATGTCAATAATGAAATGTTTTATCACCTGCACMTTCAGTAACAGTTTTTAAAAAAGATTCAACTCATCAAGTTTCACTTTGAAATATTTTATATTCCGGCAGTCCTTGACTATTCTGACAGCTAACCCCGCCCCCCTCATCAACTTTACTCTTTTACCATAGTTATAAACTGGATAATGTACATCTTGTTTTCCTAACCTGTTCTTGCACAGTTTAAAAATGTTTCTAACATCTGTTGAATAAATGTTAACAAAGAGATAATTAAAAACAAGAAAGAAATCAATAGTTATTACTGTACAGAAGGAAATTGAATCGTGTTCAGATCCATACGGATGCTGGGGTTGTTTCATTCCGACTAACTTGCATTAAATCTGCACAACAAACTCCGGTGACATCAGAGAACACGGCCGACAAAAACAAAAACAAAGTTCCACATTAACGAGCACTGATAGTTGATGTGCAGCACAAGTGGCGGGAGTTTGAAGCGTTTGCAGGATTGACGGTAAGTTTCATCACTTGGGCTGAGCAGTAATGAGGTCACCACCCTGCGGTCACCGTGTAGCTCAGTGTCAGGGCTCAGCAGGCTGCGGGTGGCCCCTCAGAGAGCGGTGCGCGGGTCCGGGTGGGCGGGGGGAGACGGACGCGCCAAGACAAGCAGGTGTGTCAGGGCGGTCCGTCTTGGCCCCGTCAGCGATACACCATCATTACGCGGTGTGGGCGCAGTAGGGTGCACCATTATGTCTCCCTGGGCCCTGTGTAATTACGCTCTGACATAATTAACCCAGCAAGCCCATTAGCCAAGCATTGGCTGGCTGAAGAGYGAGAAAAAAAACACTATAATTATTTGTTGTGCGCATGTTAATGAGGCCAGCTGTGTTCCCATCATACAACACGAACAAATTAATTTACAAGGCTGTGCTCCAAGGTTTTTTTTCTTTTCATTGAAAACAGTCTTGTTTTTTTTCACTCCCTCCGAGTGGACTTCAAGGTCCATAAACAAGCTCTGCTGCTGCTGCTGCAACAAACAGTAACACTGCTGTAATATTGTTGTCAAGGACCAAAACTGGGTTGACAGAGCACTTTTGCTTTCACCTTCACAGACAATGTAAAGACCTGATAAAATGTGTAAAAAAAAGTCACTGCCTCTCATCTCCAGCCTGTCAAGGAACAATTTTGATGAAAAGAAACACAAACTGCTCGCAACAAATTCCGAAACATGAATTTTCTGTTTGTGGCATATTTTAAATCATCAAGCGTTTTTTTGATATTCAGATGGCAAGCCGAAGACTCGCTTTGCCTTGATGTTGTGGGAGGAGGAAGAAAATACTCAAATATAAAGATGAGCGGAGTGAAGGAGTGCGATTGTGGGAAGCGGCGGCTTTTGTGCGCGAACAAAACAAAGCTGAAAGAGAAACTTTCTAACCTGTGCTCTTTCATTGCTGTTTGTGTCTTTCTTTGACAGACTGAAGGACGAAGATGGAATGACATCAATACGGAGGCATTTTAAAGCCGACAAAAAAGAACCGTGTCAAGAAACAAAGAGTGGAGCTCGGCGGCATTTAAAATTAACACGAGATGCCGCGGTGAAAAAAAGAAGTGCCAGTGACATTCGATCCAAACTTTACTAGAAACAACACGGGAAGAAAAGTCACCAACTTCTGATTTTTATTTATTAAACATCAATTAACATCATTAAACACAGAAAGGGGAAAACAGTCATTCTCTTTCACATCTAGGCTTTTATAATTACAACATAGAAATGTCTTTATAGGTTCTAAAAATATTCAGATTCCATCGTGTCATTATTTATTAAACAAAGCGAAACCAAAATAAAAAAGCTGTGAGGAAAACTCCCTGATTCAACAACTCGTAGCAGCAATAACTGAAGCTGGTTTTCTGTCTGACTACAGTCTCTCATATGGTTGTGGAGGAAGTTTGGTGCATTGTTCTTTACAACATTGCTTTACTTCATCTGAGTTGCAGACATACATTTCTGCAAAGCTCTTTAAAATGAGGAACACTTCAGTCAGATTAAGTTCTGGACCTTGGGTTAATAAAACTTTTTGATTCTTTTGTTTTCCAGCTGATCTTTTGTTGATTAGCTGCTGTTTGGGATGGTTGTGTTGTTTCAACTGTCAGACAAAGTGTCTCACATCTGACTCTAGAATCTGTTGGTCCAAAGACGATTGATTTTGTGATGGACACAGTGACTGCAAGGTGCTTGTGGTCACAAAACAAGCCCAGATCATYACACCTCCACCACCGTGCTGACAGTTGAGGAGTTTGTGCTGATGTCTTTCTGCTTTGACATTGAAATCAGCAAAACCAGGGCGCTACTGTTTTAAAGAAGACACGTGGTGCTTATAAAGCCTTCTTTATTACATGTAAATCATTCAGTTGGGGGTCTATATTTTTATTAATTTTTTAATTTTAAAAATGTAGTCAGTTTGTAAGAAATACGTGTTTAATATCGGCTGAAGTCAAATGAAAACACAAATGTTAAATAAATTGATCTGTGATAGGAACGAATGTCATACAACACCAGAATTCTGGACCTGAGTGAGGTTTATTTGTCACCGGCTGACAAGCRAAACCACACTCGATGAAAAACAGGAAGTTCACGTTCATATACACGATTCTTCAATGCCTGAGTTCGCCCCCTACTGACCTACGGCTGAATCACAGGCATTCAGACAAAGACCTCACTCTAATGGTTTAAAAACGGTTCACTTATGTGTTGTATATAATTCGGACATGTATCTACTCTATTTCAATTAACACATAATAGATCAAACATTATACAAGTATTATAAAAGGAAACCCTAATACTCTGGTGTTGTTTTCTAACATCAGTACTAATCTATAAATAACTATAAATTTCTTCAAGTTCATTAAAAAACGAAAACAAACTCTATACACAACAGAAGAAAAAAATATCAATAAAATGTAAAATAATATAAAATGAAACTGCAATGCTTTGGTCTAAATTCCTCCTTATCGTAACTCCACAAGCCCCTCTTTCACCCGTCGTCTGATGCTTGTCTCAGATCAACTCATTTTGAGGCTGTATCTTTAAATCAACACGAGGCCCTTCAAACCCTGCCCCCTTCCAGACCAGTCCATTCTAGTTTGACAGAGGGGTTTACGGCTATACAGCAGCGCAGAAACATTTTATTTAGACTGACCCAGAGCCAGAGGTGAATGAAGACGAGGAAATTGGAGCTGATAAGTCCAGACATTATTTGACAAATCCATCGCAAATACTGGGACGTAATAGAAAATAGAGAAAACTGAACAGGCTGAAAAATATGAACCAAACAATATAAAGATATCTTTGTTTCACCAGCAGAGACTAAATAGTTCACAACAAAATGTATTTAACAGATAAAAAGTAGATTTTGCAGGATATGTCCTCTTTAAATTACACACACAGCTTTTTTATTTTGGCTTCAAATGTGCTTAATAAATAATAACACCAGTTGTGTGTTTTTCTTCACTTCATGTTAGATTTAAAGGATTATAGAACCTGGTAAAGACCAGGTCATTTTTATTATGTTCTGATGTAAAACCTTCAACTAAAAGAGGGTAGACTTCATTTTTCTCGTCACTGTATATCTGTGTATTGTCGTTTTATTTTTGCATTTTTATCTCTGGAACACACACACACATTTAGGCATTCCTCCACACGCACACACATACAGCTGCTGTCTTCTAAGAGCACACTCTCTCCTGGTCCCTCTGGGTCTCCTACTCCACAGGGATGAGTTGAAGAGGCCTGGCTCTTTTATGAACATAATGCATTATTAAGCACCTCAAACATCTCCTGGGCCTTTGTTTATTACTGCTCTTATTAATCACTTGTGCATAATCTCGTCCCGCCCAGAGAGCTTTCATTTTCCATCAGCTTTTATATGCTCTTATTTTTTTTTCCAACAGACTGCCACAAATGCACAAGGCACTTTTCCTCCACTCTCATCCTGACTGAAGGTACTCAGCTGCACAATTACAATAAAGACAGCTCGCTGTGCCTCGCAGGCCTCTCTTTCTGGTGCTTGCATTTGTGTGTGCCGCRGCTGACGAAGGCCAACCGTTCTTTATGCATCTGAATGCCTGAATTACTGGAGGTCAGCGCCTTCTGTTCAGAAACTCCCATAGCCGAGGGACACATCTGTGAATATGTAAGGCACTTATAACCGTCTCATAACACGCGACAATAAGTGTCTTTTTGTGGAGAAACAAAAAAATAAAAATAAAAAAACTCTTGTACTCCTGTCTGTAATACCAGCGCTCACCACTAGCAAGCGCTGTTGTCATAACATTTCTTCTAACACACGCAGACCTGCACACACTCTTCAGACATGCTGTAGGCCCTGCTCACACACACACACACACACACACACACACACACACACACACACACACACAGAGGGGTGTATTTAGATCAGATTCTTCACAAAGTCTTCGTGAGCTTTCTGCTCACATAAAAGGAGATATGTTCTAAAGGAGAGGGGGAGCAGGGCGGATCCTGGGGGATGAGTGTGTATACTGAGAGGAGGCGAGGAAGAGCAAACACCTGGAGTGTCAGTCTCAAGGCTACGCCCCTGGCGACAGGGCCTCGCCACCTCGCGCAGAGGTGGCAACAAACGCAGACGTTCAAACGGCAGCCCCCCCGCACACGCACGCACGCACGCGCACGCTCCGGGAGAGACGAGCGGAGTGGAGCGAGAAGGAGAGGAAGAAGGAGAAGAAGAAGAAAACAGACCGGGAAAGTTGCGGTGCGTCTCTGGGAAAGCAGATGAGAATTCGGGCAGAAGCTGCCACTGTTTTTCAGCGTTCAGTGATCAGGACGTGTTTATGTGCGCTGATCAAAACTGTGCGGAGGTGATATAAACATTGTTAGGGAAACACTGTTAACAGGCCTCTTTCAAGCACCAGACTGGGTAGGAGTTGGAGCGCACAGCATGGGGAAATGTCACAGGCAAATCAAAATATAGCGCGCTAATGAAACACTCCAGTGGATTGACATCTTGGCTTAGGGGCCTCATAAAAGAAGAGAAAAACGACTTCAATCACTCGCATCAAAAAGTTTCATCTGCTCAGAGTTTACTGTTGAGTTCTAGTTGTTCACCAACACAAACAAAAGATAAAGATCACAAACTCTCACATGTGTAACGGTTACATGTGTCACTAAAGGTGGAAGGTTTGACCAGACCAGATTTGTTTCTGTCCACTGAGGTGAAGTGAGCATGGGCTTAATTTGCAGGGGAGTTAGGGGGGCTACAACCCCCACAATAATTTGATTCGTTAATACACCCCCCCCACACACACACACACACCAATAAAATTACATAATTTGCTCTAACACAATAGAAGTTAATTGGTTAAGTACACAGCTGCACAGCACCAGGTAAATACATACTGTTGGAAAATTGAGAAATGTAGGTATGTCATATAATATATATCCTAAAAATGTAAAATATTTGTTACTATTGGTGTGAAGTCAAATTAAAAGAGGAAGAAGAGATAAAAAAGGAAAGAAGTGAAAAGAAAAAGGAACAGAAGCAAATGTAGCGGAACTTGGAGTGGAGAGCTTGTGCTACACGGACCATAAAGAGGGACGGACAATAACAGCAGGATGAGAGACAGAGAAGGTAACGAGGCAAGTTGAGCTGGACGTCACTTTTCTGGTTATTTTGTTCATTTGACTTTAATTAAGCACTTTTGTGGGTTGAGATTGAGTGTTTGCTAAATTTATTTGTTTATTTTGCAGTCTGAGTGAATTAGTTTATGTAAGACTTAAATTACACAGGTAGTGCTGGGCGGTATACCGTTGTGTACCGAAAACCGGTTTTTATTTTTGTTATGATATGACTTTTCTGAATACCGGTGTAAAAAGCCTGAACGCGTGCGGAACGTTTCATCACGGCCGCCAGTGAGCTGTTTCCCTGGGGACACATTTCGTTGCAGCACCGCTAAGCGCTTAGCATGCTAATGTTATAGTTGGAACAACTGGCAGCGGGTGGTGTGTTTCAGCTGCTTATATGGTCTGGTGTAAAAAAAAAACATCCCGTTTTCACCATGGCTGAATAGTAAACAACTCTTCAGTGTCGTGCACGGTTAGATTTAACGTGCTACATTATAATGGAGACGTTATTGCATGGAGACTCTAGCGTGCTTCTATTGTGAAAAGCTCGGGGGGGAGTAGTTTTGTAGTGTAGCTGAGTTGACTGGTGTGCAAGGTGAGGAGTCCTTATTTTATTAACATGTTTTATTAACACGTAAAGATAGACCATAATGATTTTTTTCTCAACCCTTCACGATCTGACCTAAATGCATGATTACTGTCTACAACCAGGCAAAGATTAAAAGACGTACAAGAGGAGGGAAACAGAGATACAGAGGGACAGTTAAAGAAAAAAGTCAGTAAGCAAAGTTTGTACATTTTATTATCAGCTGAGCTGTGAGGAAAAAAATACCGTCAAATACCATGAAACCGGTGTAATTGTTGAAAATACCGTGATATAAAATTTGGGTCATATCGCCCACCTCTAAACACAGGCACATAATTTATTTGCTTATTTTTCTTCTTTTGGGGTTTTCAAAGGTTTTTTACCTGCTTCTGGATGAAATGTAAAAAAGCCACTTCCTGACATTGATCAATAAATAGGAGATAAAAAGAATAGAGTTGTTTGGTCTTTTTGAGTGGACTCCAGTTGTGAAAAATCTGCATGGACGCATCCAGCCTTTTCAAGTGGGGAAGTTGCACAAATCACAGGAGAACTTGACAATTGGAAAAGATGGGGGCAAAAACTAAGCTTTTTCTTAATTGTTGAACTGACGTGGAACAGTAACTACAAAGAAAACAGGAAAGTTGAGTAAATCACAGTAAAAGCATTACATTATACTTTAACCCCCAAAATATCCTGAATAGTAACATGACTAAATGATTCAATAGATAATATACACCCCATGGCGGGGGGGGGGCGCCATGGTAGACCTAAAGTTACGCCCTTGGCAGCATGCATTCCTTTAAGGAACACCAGGGTTTCATTTTCAAGGAAAGGAAGCTAGCTGATCTGTGAGCAGATGTTAACGACATCCAGCTACAACAACAGGTCACATATGTAACCGCTGCCACCGTGTGCCCCCCCAGCCTTCCCCCCTCACATTCATTAACTCCGCTGTTGGCCTGCTCTGATTGGACCCTGGGCATTGTGAGCATGCACCCACACATGGAGGGAGAGGCCCTTTCAAATGAAATAATAGGAGGGGGAAAAACGTCTTGCCATGAATAGTAATAACTGCATTAAGATTAACGAGCATGGCGTGTAAAGAATAATTGCATCTGTCAAAAGATTAAAAATACATGAGCTGTGGCGTTTGTTGGGGGGGGGGGGGGGGTTGGTTGACCTGATGGATAGCCCCTCATCAATGAAGTGGGGCTACAGCCAAATGACTGTCCTCCGGTGTACCCGGAGTCATCCATTCTAGTTGGGGGGTGGGCAGGAGACGGGGTGGGGTGTGACCTTGGACACCAGCAGCAGGATGTACAGTGACAAACAGGTCCAGAATACTGGAGACCATTTACAGATGGTGCACACTGCAAGGAAACTGTCAGCTCTGTGGTTCGGCCGCAGACGACACAATATGATCGACTGTGCCGCTGACCTGATACTTAATAACAGACTTTCACAAAATATTTTCTTTAAACTGACAGAGAGCTACATTACAACCCCAAATCCTACTTTATTTCTATTACTTTTTGAGGTTTGACTTATTCTCTGTCTTACAAAAAAAATGCCTGTATCAGTTTTGTCTCTGTGTGTTTAGTGATTTATTTTAGTGAAAGTGTTTTTCTCAAAACAAAATAATCTAATATTTATCTTGTTACAGTGGGTATGTTGTGATTCAAGGATGATGCATTTTTAAAATCCAATGTAGTGCAGTTCATTCTGAAGTTTTTGACAGTTTTTCTTTTCTTCTGTTTTCGGTCTTTTTTTATTCTAAACAGCAAGTTATTTAACAACCAGCGTGGAACGCCCGCGTTCCGTTTGTCACATTTGTTCTTTTTATGGTATTTTAGGCCTGGATGTTTTAAGTGTCATCCAGTAGCTGCCTTTAAATAAACAAGTTTTTGTATTTCTTGGAATAAAAATGTATCTGAAAGCTGATAGCTGCTGCCAAGGACGTGGACAATCATGCCTGTGTTTGAGTATCATTGGATGTTATGGGTATGGTATGGTATGGTATGGTCCTTTGCTCAGAGCCAATCAGGGGTGTAAGTAGTGCAAAATGGTCATTGATACACATCTAAGACAAACTTTTGGTGTTAACCCAGTTCAAGATGGCTGCCATGGCTAATCCACTTTAGCAAACACAACAATGGCTGTCACTCAGGTATTCTTATTTTACAAATACTGAGCTAAGATTTGGTGTGGTAGTAGCTGAGAGTCATTTGACACATTTTCCAGGATTTTTGTTTAAAAGTTTGGCCTACAAAGTTTTTTTTTTAAGTCTATCACTTTGCTATAAAAGTCTAGCCTAGGTCATCTGTAAAAACAGCCTGTTTCAGTGTTTCCCAAACTTTTATGAACCACGGATGGTTTAATACAAGACAACTGTCCCATGGACCAGTGAGGAAATTTTAGTTCTGCGGCAAAGTTTATTTTCACTAATTTCTGCTCAGGTTAACTTACATATTGGAAAAACAACTGAGTCAAGCACAGAAAGGGACATAAACAGAATTGGTCATTTGTCACAATAAAAAAACCCTGCTGACCAATGGATATAAAATATTTATATATAATTTTTAAGTAAAAGTTTAAAATAAATCTGTTGCAATTTCAGTACTAAAATATTTATGGATTGATACATTTCCTTGGCCCAGTGATTGGGGACCCCTGGTCTAGTTAGTATCTTTAAGCATGGCTCACATGTATGTATGTATTCCTTCATCCCTATAGCTATTTCTCTTTTTAATGCAGGGCAAAGTAAGGGGATTTGCATCTGACTGTTGGGGTTCTTTGATTTCAACGTTAGTAGTAACTGTTCATTGATTTATTTTTGATGTGTTTTGGCGCACTATATTGTACCTCATTTGTTACAACCTTTTAAAACTTTTGTATATACAGTATATACATGGCTTTTTTTACTTTTTTACTTTTTGTTGTTGTTTTTTTTTTTATATCTTTGTATTTATATGTACCATGCATGTGTTGCAACATTAATTGCCCTTTAGGTACCTGAATAAATCTGAACCTGAACCTGTTTTTACCAAAGCAGTCACTCTCCACATCTTTCAGAAATGTTTTGAGTCAAGTCAGATTGACTGTAATTATCTTTGTCCTCACCAAGTTGTACCTAAACTGTCTGCATTTATATCTTGTGTGTTTTAGTTGTTCTTGCTTGTGCTAATTATATAAGCATCCAGTGATTTAATGTGACACCTGACTGTGAGTGATCAGCTCTGTCATGTCTGCTGCTATATTTAATCAATACTCTAATAAGTTTTGTTCCACTTTACTTTCTTCTTATGAAATGGGACCTTCATACATTGATACAGACTCAACTTTTTTGTGACAATGACACAAAAATAGATTGATTAGATGAAGAATCTGAATGCTACAGCAAAACATGGGTCAATATACTTTCAAATCCAGAGTGGTAGTAACATAGATAGGAGATAGTAAATTAGTTCGATGTGTAATAATGTTACTACATCTTTAAAGTTCCAACTTTATGCCAATTCATAACTTTACACACCTGTAAAAAGTGATGTATTTATTTAGAAAATGAAAATCTATTTAAAATAAAAACAAAACACATGTCATAAATGATATGAAAGGAAGCAGAAAGAAGAATTTTTTTTGATTATATCTGCCCACCTTTTTTTCCCATAAATTAAATTCAAACAAAAATCAATATAGGGTGCTTCTTGAACAACAATTTCTGTCAACACACACATATTATAGATCATGTTTTTTTTCAACAAAATAACTTTATTTTTCTCTTAAATATACACCTTTCCAGTAGTTTTAACATCGATCTCAAGATTATTCCACAGTAGTTTTCTTTGAATTGAAGTACTTCTTTCCTTTAAACTGATTTGAAATTGCAGTTTTACAAAATTGTTAAATGCTTTATGGTTATAGCAGCTCTATCTCTTAACAAATTTTAACTGAATATTTGAAGGTAATAGTTTATGAGCTTTATACATTACTTGTAAAATATTATAATCAAATCATAAAATTTTAATAATTTCAGCTGAGAAAAGGTATTTTTTGGGTGACCTCCGTCTACTTATAGCTCTTTTCTGTAAAATAAAAAATAGGATTTGTCATTGTCTTGCATGCTTTCCACAAACTTCAATACAATAAATTATATGTGGAACAATCATTACATTATACAACATATAAAGAGCTTTATCATTCAATAACTCATTTACTGTACAGTAATGCAACTGATTTAGCTATTTTTATTCTTAAGTGATATGAGATTTCCATGTTAGCTTTTCATCAGTGATGACACCCAAAACCTTCACCTCACTGACTTTATAAATCTCAACACCAACTCTAAATTGGACAGCAATAGTTTTCTTTGTTACCAAATATCATGTAGTTTGTTTAATCTAAATCTAATACCTTAAGTTGAAACGAGGTTTGTAATTTTACAAATTCTGCCTGCATCATCTCCAGCATCCATTTAATATTTTCTCCTGAACATAGAAATGTGGTATCATCTACAAATAAAAGACACTTCAGAAGCCCTGACACATAACCAAATCATTTACATATAAAATAAACAGATTTGGTCCAAGCACAGAACACTGAGGAACTCCACGAGTTATATTACAGAATTCAGATCACACATTGTTCATTTGAACAAACTGTTTCCAGTTTTTCAAATAACTAGATACCCACTGTAGTACTGGTCCTCTAATGCTGTATTTATTCAACTTTATTATTCAGAATGGTGTGGTCAATAGGCTTTCTGATGATGGAAATAGGTTAGCTGTGGTGGCCATCTTGAATTGATGTGAATCCAAAAGTTAATCTGCTGTAGATATGATTGATTTATGATGACTTTCTAAGATTTTCGTTAAAATCCACCCATTATTAAGAAAATGTTTTGCTAAAAGACAGACATGGTTGACTTTAACAGTTATTGCCAAAGTTTTAAAGAAAAATATAAGATAATGTTCAGCGATTTGTGTATGTTAGAGCTGAGTCTCATCTACAACCATGACAAATTTTAGCCCAATTTCTGTAAAATTAACTGAATTGTAGACATTTTTGTGTTTGCTAATGTAAATTAACTGCGGCAGTCATCTTAAATTGGGCTGACTGCAAAACTTAATCAGTTGCAGATGTAGATTTTTTCATGAAGGTGGACGACAATAACTGAAGCCAATTATGGAGGCTAATAGGAAGTAATATTTTACCAGGGATAACACTGAGAATTATCTGACCTTTCTAGCATCTGCAAACACACTCCTTCTTAAATGGGGAAGCAGAAATAAAGGAAAACAGGTTTTGAAAATATAAGGTCATAAGCAGGTAGGAAACTGGCGTTGCGGCATCACCTGGAGTAAATCTGAGAATGTACTCTTTTAAAATCCGTATATTGATCATAAATATAACATGTGGGTATAAATAGAGTTTAGTTGAAAAACACAACAAAATAAAATTCTACATCTGAAAAGACTTTTTTTCTTACAAGTAAAGTTAAAACAGAACAATGGCAGTGGTATGTGATAAAAAAAATAAACGTTAAATCAGTTGTAGGTGTTCATCCAATGATTACTTTCTGAAAGTTTCATTATAATCTGTCTAGTTGTTTATGAGATATATCACTAACAGACTACTGGGAATGACTCCAACTATTAATGCCAACATTTTAAGCAAAGAAAATTTGCCCAATGTGATGTTATCATAGCTTGTGTTGCGAATGATGCTCAACTACTACAACACCAAATTGTAGCTGTTATGAATCCACCTTGCCTGCCCTGTGGATCCTTAACCTGGTTATATTTCATGCCACAGCTTTACCCTCAGTCTTTTGTTTTATTTTCTTAGTCATGTCATGTATTTTTTAACATCCCTTGTTCACAGCTTCAGCCTGTTTTTGCTCTGTGTTTTTCCCCTCCCATCTCCAGTTTACCACAGCCCCGCCTTCATGCAATCAGCTTCATGCAACTCACCTGTTGTCCTCAGTATAAAGCCTTGTCATCAACTCTCAGTGTCTGCTAGATTTTCATGTGCTCTGCTATGAACTTCCCACAATCTTGTACCTTGTCCCTCGTTAGTCCTGGTTCCCTGATCCTGCTCATGCTCCTCGGTTTCATGATCTCTGCATTTGCCCTCATCGGATTCCTCCTGTCATCTGCCTGCCCGGTAACGACCCCTGCTTCACTTCCTGGTTTTTCGGCTCTTGGATTTTCCCTCCTCGGCGCGACACTTCATCAGATTACACGGCTCTCGACCCTTGCTCACTTTACGGACCCACGACTCAAGCCTGCTCTACTAAGTCTGGTAATTCTTTTGATTTTGATCCTTGCTTATCCCTGGACCCAGTTCTTGTCTGTTGGACCCAAACCCCAAACAATTCTGAACGGTGACGACATCACATGGGCTCGGACCCTTTCAACTCAAATCAGTGTTTGTGTATGGAACACCCAAACGAACACCAGGTCAGTGGATTTGAAGTTCACAGTGACTCTGTTAATAGTTTTTTCGTGTGTCCAGAAGTTCCAGTCCAACTCGATGTCCTGATCCAGAACCACACCAAAGCCTTGCACATTAACAATAAAATCTGTAAAACTGTTTTAGAGTTTGGCATTTATTCAGAGTTCAAAGACCAGTTCACATCAGAAAATCTAGCCATAAAAATGAACTCTGAGCCAAACTCAACATGGCAGGCTGGCGTGGAAGGTGCTTTAATAAATTGGAAAATAAAATAGATAATATTTGTGAGGCACTTAGAAGCATGAACACAAAACCTCTGGCTTCTGCTCCTGATCAATTATTTGCACCTCCACCTGGAGTTACTTTACCAAATCCAAGATCCGAACCTAGATTATGCCCTCCAGAGCCATATAATGGGGATCCTGATCAATGTCGTGCATTTCTGACTCAATGTGAAATTCACTTTCAGCTTCAACCATCTTCTTTTCCTTCAGATCGAGCAAAAGTAGCCTATGTGATATCCCTTACTTTCCGGAAAACCGAAGCTATGGGGCACGGCAGAGTGGCAACGAAATTCACTTATTTGCTACAAATACACCCACTTTGCTCAAGAACTACAGTGAGTCTTCAGCCCGGTTTTACCCCACAAGGAGGCAACCAGAGGACTTCCGGGACTTAAACAAGGTACAAAAAGAGTCACAGAATTCATAATTGATTTCCATACTTTAGCTGCTGATAGCAGATGGAATGAGGAAGTTCTACAGGATGTATTTTATTCAAGCCTTAAACATCGAAATAAAAGACGAGTTGGCAACACGAGATCCTCCACGGTCCCTCAGAGAGTTAGAGGATCTTGCCACACGGATCGATCTGAGGTTGCATGAGCGAAGACGAGCTAAAAGAGGTAACTCCAGAACATTTAATGAATCAACTTTTTTCAAGCCCCCAGCTCCCCTTCGGTCCAGTGGATCATCTCTCTCTCCAGTCCCTACTACAAGTAGTGAGGAGCCAATGCAGATCGGCAGATCTAAACTGTCTAAGGAGGAGAAACTGCGCAGACAGAGGGATGGCTTGTGCTTTTATTCTGGTGAGTCAGGCCACATTGCTGCTTCATGTCCTAATAAGAGTAATAAATTTCCAAGAATCAAGAGCCATGTCTTAAGCCCCACATCTATTAGTCACTCACTGCTCCAACTTCCTGCCGAATTATCTGTGGCTGGTAAGATGCTGCCTGTTAAAGCATTTGTAGATTCAGGAGCTGACTCAGAATTTATTGATCATGATTTTGCTCTCACTTTGGGAATACAGATCATCCCATCCAAGAGGAATCACCAAGTCCTTGCCCTGGACGGTCATCATCTAAACAGCACCAGTTCTGAAACTGTTCCAGTTAAAATGGTTATTGGAGGTAACCATCACGAAACACTTCAATTTTTTGTCATATGTACATTCACCCCAGTTACCCATTGTTTTAGGAGCCACCTGGCTAGAAAAACACAATCCCCACATTGACTGGAAGAAGAAAGTTATTTTGGGTTGGTCAGAACAATGTTCAGAGTGTCTGTTGTGTGCAGTGAGTCCTGAAAAACAAATATAGAAAAGTGATTATTGTCCTGATTTAACCAATGTTCCCTCAGTTTATCATGAACTCAGCAAAGTCTTTAGCAAAGTTAAGGCCACATCTTTACCTCCTCACAGGACTTATGACTGTGCCATTGATTTGACCCCTGGCTCAATGCCTCCTAGAGGACGTTTGTTTTCATTATCCCAGCCAGAAAACCAAGCAATGCAGGATTATATTAACGAATCACTTAAGTCTGGAATCATTCGACCCTCATCACCAGCAGGAGCAGGCTTTTTCTTCGTGGGCAAGAAAGATGGATCTTTGAGGCCATGCATCGATTACCGTGGTTTGAACTATATAACAATTAAGAATAAATACCCGCTTCCTCTCATGAGTTCAGCCTTTGATCTAATTCAAAATGCTAAGATCTTCACCAAATTAGATCTTCATAATGCTTATCACCTTGTTCGAATCAGAGAGGGAGATGAATGGAAAGCGGCATTTAACACACCTACTGGTCACTACGAATACCTGGTCTTGCCCTTTGGTTTCACCAATGCTCCAGCATTATTTCAAACTCTGGTTAATGATGTATTAAGAGACTACATTAATGTCAACGCTTTTGTGTATCTTGATGATATCTTGGGTTTTTTTTCCCCATGACCTTGAATCACATAAGAAACATGTTCGAGTCATTCTCCTTCGTCTTCTGCAAAACCAATTATTTGTCAAAGCAGAAAAATGTGAGTTTCACACATCATCTACCACCTTCCTAGGATTCCAAACTGCACCTGGTCAAATTTCTATGGACCCTTCCAAGATTGCTGCTGTCAAAGAATGGCCTAAACCCCAATCCCGAAAACGGTTACAAAGATTTCTAGGCTTTGCTAATTTTTACAGAAGATTTATTAGAAATTTCAGCTCCATTGCATCACCTCTCAATGCTTTAACCTCTGTTTAAAACTAAGTTTGTTTGGAGTCAATCAGCTGAGTCGGCTTTTACTAAACTGAAAACTCTTTTCACCTCAGCTCCTATCCTCCAATTTCCTGACCCTGAACAGCAGTTCATTGTAGAGGTAGATGCTTCTAATACCGGTGTTGGAGCTATTCTTAGTCAACGTTCCACCGATGATAAAGTCCACCCATGTGCCTTTTTCTCTGTCTTTGTCCCCTGCAGAAAAGAATTATGATGTCGGCGACCGGGAACTGTTGGCTGTCAAACTGGCACTCGAGGAGTGGAGGCACTGGCTGGAGGGGGCCAAACATCCATTCATCGTTCTCACCGACCATAAGAACCTTGCGTACCTGAAGACCGCCAAGAGACTCAACTCTCGGCAAGCCAGGTGGGCTCTGTTCTTTTGCAGATTTAATTTTGCCCTCTCTTACAGACCCGGGACTAAGAATATTAAGCCTGATGCCCTCTCCTGAGTTCACGAGTCTGACCAGACCAGTGGCAACAAGGGAGGGTTCATTCTGCCTGACTCTGTACGCATCGCCATTACCCAAGTCGAGAGGATGGTCAGGGAGGCCCACCAGAACCATCCCTCACCAAGGGATTGCCCGGATGGTAAGCTCTTTGTTCCAGACCACCTGGTACCACAAATCCTCAGCTTTTGCCATGCTTCTTGTCTTTTCTGCCATCTGGGTATAACCAAGACCCTTGGTATAGTTAGGTCCCAGTTCTGGTGGGGTTCCTTGGAAAGGGACTTTAGGTTGTTCGTTGGGTCCTGCACCCAATGCTCCCTGGTCAAACCCTCTCGACGTCCTCCAGTGGATCTCCTGAGACCACTCCCCATTCCATCACGCCCATGGTCACACATTGCTATGGATTTTGTCACTGGCCTGCCGCAGTCTGGGGGTAAGACGGTCATACTCACCATTGTGGATCGTTTCTCTAAAATGGTTCATCTCACGGGCCTGCCTAAGTTACCTAAGGCAACAGAATTAAGTCAAGTTTTTTTTTTTTTTGAGAGAAGTCTTTAGACTTCATGGTCTACCTAAAGACATTGTGTCAGATAGAGGTCCACAGTTCATCTCAAGATTTTGGAAAGAGTTTAGTTCTATGTTGGATATACAGGTGCTGGTCATAAAATTAGAATATCATGAAAAAGTAGATTTATTTCAGTAATTCCATTGAAAAAGTGAAACTTGTATATTATATTCATACATTACATACAAACTCATATATTTCAAATGTTTATTTCGTTTAATTTTGATGATTACA